>NW_027437994.1:0-54017 GCF_965140245.1 Athene noctua | reverse complement strand
AACGCGTTTTCCGGCGAAAACGCACACCACGGCTCTTTCTGAGAAAAAGCAAGCACGGAGGACGAGAATCGCTTTTGCCCTGCGTAGCGTTCCGGGCAGCGGGTAGAACCAGGCAGAGAATTCCCGGCTAGCAGCTTCCCTGTGGCCGGGAAGTGCAAACGTACACGTTTTCGGCCGAAAACGCGTTTTCCGGCGAAAACGCACACCACGGCTCTTTCTGAGAAAAAGCAAGCACGGAGGACGAGAATCGCTTTTGCCCTGCGTAGCGTTCCGGGCAGCGGGTAGAACCAGGCAGAGAATTCCCGGCTAGCAGCTTCCCTGTGGCCGGGAAGTGCAAACGTACACGTTTTCGGCCGAAAACGCGTTTTCCGGCGAAAACGCACACCACGGCTCTTTCTGAGAAAAAGCAAGCACGGAGGACGAGAATCGCTTTTGCCCTGCGTAGTGTTCCGGGCAGCGGGTAGAACCAGGCAGAGAATTCCCGGATAGCAGCTTCCCTGTGGCCGGGAAGTGCAAACGTACACGTTTTCGGCCGAAAACGCGTTTTCCGGCGAAAACGCACACCACGGCTCTTTCTCAGAAAAAGCAAGCACGGAGGACGAGAATCGCTTTTGCCCTGCGTAGCGTTCCGGGCAGCGGGTAGAACCAGGCAGAGAATTCCCGGCTAGCAGCTTCCCTGTGGCCGGGAAGTGCAAACGTACAGGTTTTCGGCCGAAAACGCGTTTTCCCGCGAAAACTCACACCACGGCTCTTTCTGAGAAAAAGCAAGCACGGAGGACGAGAATCGCTTTTGCCCTGCGTAGCGTTCCGGGCAGCGGGTAGAACCAGGCAGAGAATTCCCGGCTAGCAGCTTCCCTGTGGCCGGGAAGTGCAAACGTACACGTTTTCGGCCGAAAACGCGTTTTCCGGCGAAAACGCACACCACGGCTCTTTCTGAGAAAAAGCAAGCACGGAGGACGAGAATCGCTTTTGCCCTGCGTAGCGTTCCGGGCAGCGGGTAGAACCAGGCAGAGAATTCCCGGCTAGCAGCTTCCCTGTGGCCGGGAAGTGCAAACGTACACGTTTTCGGCTGAAAACACGTTTACCGGCGAAAACGCATACCACGGCTCTTTCTGAGAAAAAGCAAGCACGGAGGACGAGAATCGCTTTTGCCCTGCGTAGCGTTCCGGGCAGCGGGTAGAACCAGGCAGAGAATTCCCGGCTAGCAGCTTCCCTGTGGCCGGGAAGTGCAAACGTACACGTTTTCGGCCGAAAACGCGTTTTCCGGCGAAAACGCACACCACGGCTCTTTCTGGGAAAAAGCAAGCACGGAGGACGAGAATCGCTTTTGCCCTGCGTAGCGTTCCGGGCAGCGGGTAGAACCAGGCAGAGAATTCCCGGCTAGCAGCTGCCCTGTGGCCGGGAAGTGCAAACGTACACGTTTTCGGCCGAAAACGCGTTTTCCGGCGAAAACGCACACCACGGCTCTTTCTGAGAAAAAGCAAGCACGGAGGACGAGAATCGCTTTTGCCCTGCGTAGTGTTCTGAGCAGTGGGTAGAACCAGGCAGAGAATTCCCGGCTAGCAGCTTCCCTGTGGCCGGGAAGTGCAAACGTACACGTTTTCGGCCGAAAACGCGTTTTCCGGCAAAAATGCACACCACGGCTCTTTCTGAGAAAAAGCAAGCACGGAGGACGAGAATCGCTTTTGCCCTGCGTAGCGTTCCGGGCAGCGGGTTGAACCAGGCAGAGAATTCCCGGCTAGCAGCTTCCCTGTGGCGGGGAAGTGCAAACGTACACGTTTTCGGCCGAAAACGCGTTTTCCGGCGAAAACGCACACCACGGCTCTTTCTGAGAAAAAGCAAGCACGGAGGACGAGAATCGCTTTTGCCCTGCGTAGCGTTCTGAGCAGCGGGTAGAACCAGGCAGAGAATTGCCGGCTAGCAGCTTCCCTGTGGCCGGGAAGTGCAAACGTACACGTTTTCGGCCGAAAACGCGTTTTCCGGCGAAAAAGCACACCACGGCTCTTTCTGAGACAAAGCAAGCACGGAGGACGAGAATCGCTTTTGCCCTGCGTAGCGTTCCGGGCAGCGGGTAGAACCAGGCAGAGAATTCCCGGCTAGCAGCTTCCCTGTGGCCGGGAAGTGCAAACGTACACGTTTTCGGCCGAAAACGCCTTTTCTGGCGAAAACGCACACCACGGCTCTTTCTGAGAAAAAGCAAGCACGGAGGACGAGAATCGCTTTTACCCTGCGTTGCGTTCCGGGCAGCGGGTAGAACCAGGCAGAGAATTCCCGGCTAGCAGCTTCCCTGTGGCCGGGAAGTGCAAACGTACACGTTTTCGGCCGAAAACGCGTTTTCCGGCGAAAACGCACACCACGGCTCTTTCTGAGAAAAAGCAAGCACGGAGGACGAGAATCGCTTTTGCCCTGCGTAGCGTTCCTGGCAGCGGGTAGAACCAGGCAGAGAATTCCCGGCTAGCAGCTTCCCTGTGGCGGGGAAGTGCAAACGTACACGTTTTCGGCCGAAAACGCGTTTTCCGGCGAAAACGCACACCACGGCTCTTTCTGAGAAAAAGCAAGCACGGAGGACGAGAATCGCTTTTGCCCTGCGTAGCGTTCCGGGCAGCGGGTAGAACGAGGCAGAGAATTCCCGGCTAGCAGCTTCCCTGTGGCGGGGAAGTGCAAACGTACACGTTTTCGGCCGAAAACACATTTTCCGGCGAAAACGCACACCACGGCTCTTTCTGAGAAAAAGCAAGCACGGAGGACGAGAATCGCTTTTGCCCTGCGTAGCGTTCCTGGCAGCGGGTAGAACCAGGCAGAGAATTCCCGTCTAGCAGCTTCCCTGTGGCCGGGAAGTGCAAACGTACACGTTTTCGCCGAAAACGCGTTTTCCGGCGAAAACGCACACCACGGCTCTTTCTGAGAAAAAGCAAGCACGGAGGACGAGAATCGCTTTTGCCCTGCGTAGCGTTCCGGGCAGCGGGTAGAACCAGGCAGAGAATTCCCGGCTAGCAGCTTCCCTGTGGCCGGGAAGTGCAAACGTACACGTTTTCGGCCGAAAACGCGTTTACCGGCGAAAATGCACACCACGGCTCTTTCTGAGAAAAAGCAAGCACGGAGGACGAGAACCGCTTTTGCCCTGCGTAGCGTTCCGGGCAGCGGGTAGAACCAGGCAGAGAATTCCCGGCTAGCAGCTTCCCTGTGGCCGGGAAGTGCAAACGTACACGTTTTCGGCCGAAAACGCGTTTTCCGGCGAAAACGCACACCACGGCTCTTTCTGAGAAAAAGCAAGCACGGAGGACGAGAATCGCTTTTGCCCTGCGTAGCGTTCCGGGCAGCGGGTAGAACCAGGCAGAGAATTCCCGGCTAGCAGCTTCCCTGTGGCCGGGAAGTGCAAACGTACACGTTTTCGGCCGAAAACGCGTTTTCTAGCGAAAACGCACACCACGGCTCTTTCTGAGAAAAAGCAAGCACGGAGGACGAGAATCGCTTTTGCCCTGCGTAGTGTTCCGGTCAGCGGGTAGAACCAGGCAGAGAATTCCCGTCTAGCAGCTTCCCTGTGGCCGGGAAGTGCAAACGTAAACGTTTTCGCCGAAAACGCGTTTTCCGGCGAAAACGCACACCACGGCTCTTTCTGAGAAAAAGCAAGCACGGAGGACGAGAATCGCTTTTGCCCTGCGTAGCGTTCCGGGCAGCGGGTAGAACCAGGCAGAGAATTCCCGGCTAGCAGCTTCCCTGTGGCCGGGAAGTGCAAACGTACACGTTTTCGGCCGAAAACGCGTTTTCCGGCGAAAACGCACACCACGGCTCTTTCTGAGAAAAAGCAAGCACGGAGGACGAGAATCGCTTTTGCCCTGCGTAGCGTTCCGGGCAGCGGGTAGAACCAGGCAGAGAATTCCCGGCTAGCAGCTTCCCTGTGGCCGGGAAGTGCAAACGTACACGTTTTCGGCCGAAAACGCGTTTTCCGGCGAAAACGCACACCACGGCTCTTTCTGAGAAAAAGCAAGCACGGAGGACGAGAATCGCTTTTGCCCTGCGTAGCGTTCCGGGCAGCGGGTAGAACCAGGCAGAGAATTCCCGGCTAGCAGCTTCCCTGTGGCCGGGAAGTGCAAACGTACACGTTTTCGGCCGAAAACGCGTTTTCCGGCGAAAACGCACACCACGGCTCTTTCTGAGAAAAAGCAAGCACGGAGGACGAGAATCGCTTTTGCCCTGCGTAGTGTTCCGGGCAGCGGGTAGAACCAGGCAGAGAATTCCCGGATAGCAGCTTCCCTGTGGCCGGGAAGTGCAAACGTACACGTTTTCGGCCGAAAACGCGTTTTCCGGCGAAAACGCACACCACGGCTCTTTCTCAGAAAAAGCAAGCACGGAGGACGAGAATCGCTTTTGCCCTGCGTAGCGTTCCGGGCAGCGGGTAGAACCAGGCAGAGAATTCCCGGCTAGCAGCTTCCCTGTGGCCGGGAAGTGCAAACGTACAGGTTTTCGGCCGAAAACGCGTTTTCCCGCGAAAACTCACACCACGGCTCTTTCTGAGAAAAAGCAAGCACGGAGGACGAGAATCGCTTTTGCCCTGCGTAGCGTTCCGGGCAGCGGGTAGAACCAGGCAGAGAATTCCCGGCTAGCAGCTTCCCTGTGGCCGGGAAGTGCAAACGTACACGTTTTCGGCCGAAAACGCGTTTTCCGGCGAAAACGCACACCACGGCTCTTTCTGAGAAAAAGCAAGCACGGAGGACGAGAATCGCTTTTGCCCTGCGTAGCGTTCCGGGCAGCGGGTAGAACCAGGCAGAGAATTCCCGGCTAGCAGCTTCCCTGTGGCCGGGAAGTGCAAACGTACACGTTTTCGGCTGAAAACACGTTTACCGGCGAAAACGCATACCACGGCTCTTTCTGAGAAAAAGCAAGCACGGAGGACGAGAATCGCTTTTGCCCTGCGTAGCGTTCCGGGCAGCGGGTAGAACCAGGCAGAGAATTCCCGGCTAGCAGCTTCCCTGTGGCCGGGAAGTGCAAACGTACACGTTTTCGGCCGAAAACGCGTTTTCCGGCGAAAACGCACACCACGGCTCTTTCTGGGAAAAAGCAAGCACGGAGGACGAGAATCGCTTTTGCCCTGCGTAGCGTTCCGGGCAGCGGGTAGAACCAGGCAGAGAATTCCCGGCTAGCAGCTGCCCTGTGGCCGGGAAGTGCAAACGTACACGTTTTCGGCCGAAAACGCGTTTTCCGGCGAAAACGCACACCACGGCTCTTTCTGAGAAAAAGCAAGCACGGAGGACGAGAATCGCTTTTGCCCTGCGTAGTGTTCTGAGCAGTGGGTAGAACCAGGCAGAGAATTCCCGGCTAGCAGCTTCCCTGTGGCCGGGAAGTGCAAACGTACACGTTTTCGGCCGAAAACGCGTTTTCCGGCAAAAATGCACACCACGGCTCTTTCTGAGAAAAAGCAAGCACGGAGGACGAGAATCGCTTTTGCCCTGCGTAGCGTTCCGGGCAGCGGGTTGAACCAGGCAGAGAATTCCCGGCTAGCAGCTTCCCTGTGGCGGGGAAGTGCAAACGTACACGTTTTCGGCCGAAAACGCGTTTTCCGGCGAAAACGCACACCACGGCTCTTTCTGAGAAAAAGCAAGCACGGAGGACGAGAATCGCTTTTGCCCTGCGTAGCGTTCTGAGCAGCGGGTAGAACCAGGCAGAGAATTGCCGGCTAGCAGCTTCCCTGTGGCCGGGAAGTGCAAACGTACACGTTTTCGGCCGAAAACGCGTTTTCCGGCGAAAAAGCACACCACGGCTCTTTCTGAGACAAAGCAAGCACGGAGGACGAGAATCGCTTTTGCCCTGCGTAGCGTTCCGGGCAGCGGGTAGAACCAGGCAGAGAATTCCCGGCTAGCAGCTTCCCTGTGGCCGGGAAGTGCAAACGTACACGTTTTCGGCCGAAAACGCCTTTTCTGGCGAAAACGCACACCACGGCTCTTTCTGAGAAAAAGCAAGCACGGAGGACGAGAATCGCTTTTGCCCTGCGTAGCGTTCCGGGCAGCGGGTAGAACCAGGCAGAGAATTCCCGGCTAGCAGCTTCCCTGTGGCCGGGAAGTGCAAACGTACACGTTTTCGGCCGAAAACGCGTTTTCCGGCGAAAACGCACACCACGGCTCTTTCTGAGAAAAAGCAAGCACGGAGGACGAGAATCGCTTTTGCCCTGCGTAGCGTTCCTGGCAGCGGGTAGAACCAGGCAGAGAATTCCCGGCTAGCAGCTTCCCTGTGGCGGGGAAGTGCAAACGTACACGTTTTCGGCCGAAAACGCGTTTTCCGGCGAAAACGCACACCACGGCTCTTTCTGAGAAAAAGCAAGCACGGAGGACGAGAATCGCTTTTGCCCTGCGTAGCGTTCCGGGCAGCGGGTAGAACGAGGCAGAGAATTCCCGGCTAGCAGCTTCCCTGTGGCGGGGAAGTGCAAACGTACACGTTTTCGGCCGAAAACACATTTTCCGGCGAAAACGCACACCACGGCTCTTTCTGAGAAAAAGCAAGCACGGAGGACGAGAATCGCTTTTGCCCTGCGTAGCGTTCCTGGCAGCGGGTAGAACCAGGCAGAGAATTCCCGTCTAGCAGCTTCCCTGTGGCCGGGAAGTGCAAACGTACACGTTTTCGCCGAAAACGCGTTTTCCGGCGAAAACGCACACCACGGCTCTTTCTGAGAAAAAGCAAGCACGGAGGACGAGAATCGCTTTTGCCCTGCGTAGCGTTCCGGGCAGCGGGTAGAACCAGGCAGAGAATTCCCGGCTAGCAGCTTCCCTGTGGCCGGGAAGTGCAAACGTACACGTTTTCGGCCGAAAACGCGTTTACCGGCGAAAATGCACACCACGGCTCTTTCTGAGAAAAAGCAAGCACGGAGGACGAGAACCGCTTTTGCCCTGCGTAGCGTTCCGGGCAGCGGGTAGAACCAGGCAGAGAATTCCCGGCTAGCAGCTTCCCTGTGGCCGGGAAGTGCAAACGTACACGTTTTCGGCCGAAAACGCATTTTCCGGCGAAAACGCACACCACGGCTCTTTCTGAGAAAAAGCAAGCACGGAGGACGAGAATCGCTTTTGCCCTGCGTAGCGTTCCGGGCAGCGGGTAGAACCAGGCAGAGAATTCCCGGCTAGCAGCTTCCCTGTGGCCGGGAAGTGCAAACGTACACGTTTTCGGCCGAAAACGCGTTTTCCGGCGAAAACGCACACCACGGCTCTTTCTGAGAAAAAGCAAGCACGGAGGACGAGAATCGCTTTTGCCCTGCGTAGAGTTCTGAGCAGCGGGTAGAAATAGGCAGCGAATTGCCGGCTAGCAGCTTCCCTGTGGCCGGGAAGTGCAAACGTACACGTTTTCGGCCGAAAACGCGTTTTCCGGCGAAAACGCACACCACGGCTCTTTCTGAGAAAAAGCAAGCACGGAGGACGAGAATCGCTTTTGCCCTGCGTAGCGTTCCTGGCAGCGGGTAGAACCAGGCAGAGAATTCCCGTCTAGCAGCTTCCCTGTGGCGGGGAAGTGCAAACGCACACGTTTTCGGCCGAAAACGCGTTTTCCGGCGAAAACGCACACCACGGCTCTTTCTGAGAAAAAGCAAGCACGGAGGACGAGAATCGCTTTTGCCCTGCGTAGCGTTCCGGGCAGCGGGTAGAACCAGGCAGAGAATTCCCGGCTAGCAGCTTCCCTGTGGCCGGGAAGTGCAAACGTACACGTTTTCGGCCGAAAACCCGTTTTCCCGCGAAAACGCACACCACGGCTCTTTCTGAGAAAAAGCAAGCACGGAGGACGAGAATCGCTTTTGCCCTGCGTAGCGTTCCGGGCAGCGGGTAGAACCAGGCAGAGAATTCCCGGCTAGCAGCTTCCCTGTGGCCGGGAAGTGCAAACGTACACGTTTTCGGCCGAAAACGCGTTTACCGGCGAAAACGCACACCACGGCTCTTTCTGAGAAAAAGCAAGCACGGAGGACGAGAATCGCTTTTGCCCTGCGTAGCGTTCCGGGCAGCGGGTAGAACCAGGCAGAGAATTCCCGGCTAGCAGCTTCCCTGTGGCCGGGAAGTGCAAACGTACACGTTTTCGGCCGAAAACGCGTTTTCCGGCGAAAACGCACACCACGGCTCTTTCTCAGAAAAAGCAAGCACGGAGGACGAGAATCGCTTTTGCCCTGCGTAGCGTTCCGGGCAGCGGGTAGAACCAGGCAGAGAATTCCCGGCTAGCAGCTTCCCTGTGGCCGGGAAGTGCAAACGTACAGGTTTTCGGCCGAAAACGCGTTTTCCCGCGAAAACTCACACCACGGCTCTTTCTGAGAAAAAGCAAGCACGGAGGACGAGAATCGCTTTTGCCCTGCGTAGCGTTCCGGGCAGCGGGTAGAACCAGGCAGAGAATTCCCGGCTAGCAGCTTCCCTGTGGCCGGGAAGTGCAAACGTACACGTTTTCGGCCGAAAACGCGTTTTCCGGCGAAAACGCACACCACGGCTCTTTCTGAGAAAAAGCAAGCACGGAGGACGAGAATCGCTTTTGCCCTGCGTAGCGTTCCGGGCAGCGGGTAGAACCAGGCAGAGAATTCCCGGCTAGCAGCTTCCCTGTGGCCGGGAAGTGCAAACGTACACGTTTTCGGCCGAAAACGCGTTTACCGGCGAAAACGCACACCACGGCTCTTTCTGAGAAAAAGCAAGCACGGAGGACGAGAATCGCTTTTGCCCTGCGTAGCGTTCCGGGCAGCGGGTAGAACCAGGCAGAGAATTCCCGGCTAGCAGCTTCCCTGTGGCCGGGAAGTGCAAACGTACACGTTTTCGGCCGAAAACGCGTTTTCCGGCGAAAACGCACACCACGGCTCTTTCTGGGAAAAAGCAAGCACGGAGGACGAGAATCGCTTTTGCCCTGCGTAGCGTTCCGGGCAGCGGGTAGAACCAGGCAGAGAATTCCCGGCTAGCAGCTTCCCTGTGGCGGGGAAGTGCAAACGTACACGTTTTCGGCCGAAAACGCGTTTTCCGGCGAAAACGCACACCACGGCTCTTTCTGAGAATAAGCAAGCACGGAGGACGAGAATCGCTTTTGCCCTGCGTAGTGTTCTGAGCAGTGGGTAGAACCAGGCAGAGAATTCCCGGCTAGCAGCTTCCCTGTGGCCGGGAAGTGCAAACGTACACGTTTTCGGCCGAAAACGCGTTTTCCGGCGAAAACGCACACCACGGCTCTTTCTGAGAAAAAGCAAGCACGGAGGACGAGAATCGCTTTTGCCCTGCGTAGCGTTCCGGGCAGCGGGTTGAACCAGGCAGAGAATTCCCGGCTAGCAGCTTCCCTGTGGCGGGGAAGTGCAAACGTACACGTTTTCGGCCGAAAACGCGTTTTCCGGCGAAAACGCACACCACGGCTCTTTCTGAGAAAAAGCAAGCACGGAGGACGAGAATCGCTTTTGCCCTGCGTAGCGTTCTGAGCAGCGGGTAGAACCAGGCAGAGAATTGCCGGCTAGCAGCTTCCCTGTGGCCGGGAAGTGCAAACGTACACGTTTTCGGCCGAAAACGCGTTTTCCGGCGAAAAAGCACACCACGGCTCTTTCTGAGACAAAGCAAGCACGGAGGACGAGAATCGCTTTTGCCCTGCGTAGCGTTCCTGGCAGCGGGTAGAACCAGGCAGAGAATTCCCGGCTAGCAGCTTCCCTGTGGCCGGGAAGTGCAAACGTACACGTTTTCGGCCGAAAACGCCTTTTCTGGCGAAAACGCACACCACGGCTCTTTCTGAGAAAAAGCAAGCACGGAGGACGAGAATCGCTTTTGCCCTGCGTAGCGTTCCGGGCAGCGGGTAGAACCAGGCAGAGAATTCCCGGCTAGCAGCTTCCCTGTGGCCGGGAAGTGCAAACGTACACGTTTTCGGCTGAAAACGCGTTTTCCGGCGAAAACGCACACCACGGCTCTTTCTGAGAAAAAGCAAGCACGGAGGACGAGAATCGCTTTTGCCCTGCGTTGCGTTCCTGGCAGCGGGTAGAACCAGGCAGAGAATTCCCGGCTAGCAGCTTCCCTGTGGCGGGGAAGTGCAAACGTACACGTTTTCGGCCGAAAACGCGTTTTCCGGCGAAAACGCACACCACGGCTCTTTCTGAGAAAAAGCAAGCACGGAGGACGAGAATCGCTTTTGCCCTGCGTAGCGTTCCGGGCAGCGGGTAGAACGAGGCAGAGAATTCCCGGCTAGCAGCTTCCCTGTGGCGGGGAAGTGCAAACGTACACGTTTTCGGCCGAAAACACATTTTCCGGCGAAAACGCACACCACGGCTCTTTCTGAGAAAAAGCAAGCACGGAGGACGAGAATCGCTTTTGCCCTGCGTAGCGTTCCTGGCAGCGGGTAGAACCAGGCAGAGAATTCCCGTCTAGCAGCTTCCCTGTGGCCGGGAAGTGCAAACGTACACGTTTTCGCCGAAAACGCGTTTTCCGGCGAAAACGCACACCACGGCTCTTTCTGAGAAAAAGCAAGCACGGAGGACGAGAATCGCTTTTGCCCTGCGTAGCGTTCCGGGCAGCGGGTAGAACCAGGCAGAGAATTCCCGGCTAGCAGCTTCCCTGTGGCCGGGAAGTGCAAACGTACACGTTTTCGGCCGAAAACGCGTTTACCGGCGAAAATGCACACCACGGCTCTTTCTGAGAAAAAGCAAGCACGGAGGACGAGAACCGCTTTTGCCCTGCGTAGCGTTCCGGGCAGCGGGTAGAACCAGGCAGAGAATTCCCGGCTAGCAGCTTCCCTGTGGCCGGGAAGTGCAAACGTACACGTTTTCGGCCGAAAACGCATTTTCCGGCGAAAACGCACACCACGGCTCTTTCTGAGAAAAAGCAAGCACGGAGGACGAGAATCGCTTTTGCCCTGCGTAGCGTTCCGGGCAGCGGGTAGAACCAGGCAGAGAATTCCCGGCTAGCAGCTTCCCTGTGGCCGGGAAGTGCAAACGTACACGTTTTCGGCCGAAAACGCGTTTTCCGGCGAAAACGCACACCACGGCTCTTTCTGAGAAAAAGCAAGCACGGAGGACGAGAATCGCTTTTGCCCTGCGTAGAGTTCTGAGCAGCGGGTAGAAATAGGCAGCGAATTGCCGGCTAGCAGCTTCCCTGTGGCCGGGAAGTGCAAACGTACACGTTTTCGGCCGAAAACGCGTTTTCCGGCGAAAACGCACACCACGGCTCTTTCTGAGAAAAAGCAAGCACGGAGGACGAGAATCGCTTTTGCCCTGCGTAGCGTTCCTGGCAGCGGGTAGAACCAGGCAGAGAATTCCCGTCTAGCAGCTTCCCTGTGGCGGGGAAGTGCAAACGCACACGTTTTCGGCCGAAAACGCGTTTTCCCGCGAAAACGCACACCACGGCTCTTTCTGAGAAAAAGCAAGCACGGAGGACGAGAATCGCTTTTGCCCTGCGTAGCGTTCCGGGCAGCGGGTAGAACCAGGCAGAGAATTCCCGGCTAGCAGCTTCCCTGTGGCCGGGAAGTGCAAACGTACACGTTTTCGGCCGAAAACCCGTTTTCCCGCGAAAACGCACACCACGGCTCTTTCTGAGAAAAAGCAAGCACGGAGGACGAGAATCGCTTTTGCCCTGCGTAGCGTTCCGGGCAGCGGGTAGAACCAGGCAGAGAATTCCCGGCTAGCAGCTTCCCTGTGGACGGGAAGTGCAAACGTACACGTTTTCGGCCGAAAACGCGTTTTCCGGCGAAAACGCACACCACGGCTCTTTCTGAGAAAAAGCAAGCACGGAGGACGAGAATCGCTTTTGCCCTGCGTAGCGTTCCGGGCAGCGGGTAGAACCAGGCAGAGAATTCCCGGCTAGCAGCTTCCCTGTGGCCGGGAAGTGCAAACGTACACGTTTTCGGCCGAAAACGCGTTTTCCGGCGAAAACGCACACCACGGCTCTTTCTCAGAAAAAGCAAGCACGGAGGACGAGAATCGCTTTTGCCCTGCGTAGCGTTCCGGGCAGCGGGTAGAACCAGGCAGAGAATTCCCGGCTAGCAGCTTCCCTGTGGCCGGGAAGTGCAAACGTACAGGTTTTCGGCCGAAAACGCGTTTTCCCGCGAAAACTCACACCACGGCTCTTTCTGAGAAAAAGCAAGCACGGAGGACGAGAATCGCTTTTGCCCTGCGTAGCGTTCCGGGCAGCGGGTAGAACCAGGCAGAGAATTCCCGGCTAGCAGCTTCCCTGTGGCCGGGAAGTGCAAACGTACACGTTTTCGGCCGAAAACGCGTTTTCCGGCGAAAACGCACACCACGGCTCTTTCTGAGAAAAAGCAAGCACGGAGGACGAGAATCGCTTTTGCCCTGCGTAGCGTTCCGGGCAGCGGGTAGAACCAGGCAGAGAATTCCCGGCTAGCAGCTTCCCTGTGGCCGGGAAGTGCAAACGTACACGTTTTCGGCCGAAAACGCGTTTACCGGCGAAAACGCACACCACGGCTCTTTCTGAGAAAAAGCAAGCACGGAGGACGAGAATCGCTTTTGCCCTGCGTAGCGTTCCGGGCAGCGGGTAGAACCAGGCAGAGAATTCCCGGCTAGCAGCTTCCCTGTGGCCGGGAAGTGCAAACGTACACGTTTTCGGCCGAAAACGCGTTTTCCGGCGAAAACGCACACCACGGCTCTTTCTGGGAAAAAGCAAGCACGGAGGACGAGAATCGCTTTTGCCCTGCGTAGCGTTCCGGGCAGCGGGTAGAACCAGGCAGAGAATTCCCGGCTAGCAGCTTCCCTGTGGCGGGGAAGTGCAAACGTACACGTTTTCGGCCGAAAACGCGTTTTCTGGAGAAAACGCACACCACGGCTCTTTCTGAGAATAAGCAAGCACGGAGGACGAGAATCGCTTTTGCCCTGCGTAGTGTTCTGAGCAGCGGGTAGAACCAGGCAGAGAATTCCCGGCTAGCAGCTTCCCTGTGGCCGGGAAGTGCAAACGTACACGTTTTCGGCCGAAAACGCGTTTTCCGGCGAAAACGCACACCACGGCTCTTTCTGAGAAAAAGCAAGCACGGAGGACGAGAATCGCTTTTGCCCTGCGTAGCGTTCCGGGCAGCGGGTTGAACCAGGCAGAGAATTCCCGGCTAGCAGCTTCCCTGTGGCGGGGAAGTGCAAACGTACACGTTTTCGGCCGAAAACGCGTTTTCCGGCGAAAACGCACACCACGGCTCTTTCTGAGAAAAAGCAAGCACGGAGGACGAGAATCGCTTTTGCCCTGCGTAGCGTTCTGAGCAGCGGGTAGAACCAGGCAGAGAATTGCCGGCTAGCAGCTTCCCTGTGGCCGGGAAGTGCAAACGTACACGTTTTCGGCCGAAAACGCGTTTTCCGGCGAAAAAGCACACCACGGCTCTTTCTGAGACAAAGCAAGCACGGAGGACGAGAATCGCTTTTGCCCTGCGTAGCGTTCCGGGCAGCGGGTAGAACCAGGCAGAGAATTCCCGGCTAGCAGCTTCCCTGTGGCCGGGAAGTGCAAACGTACACGTTTTCGGCCGAAAACGCCTTTTCTGGCGAAAACGCACACCACGGCTCTTTCTGAGAAAAAGCAAGCACGGAGGACGAGAATCGCTTTTGCCCTGCGTAGTGTTCCGGGCAGCGGGTAGAACCAGGCAGAGAATTCCCGGCTAGCAGCTTTCCTGTGGCCGGGAAGTGCAAACGTACACGTTTTCGCCGAAAATGCGTTTTCCGGCGAAAACGCACACCACGGCTCTTTCTGAGAAAAAGCAAGCACGGAGGACGAGAATCGCTTTTGCCCTGCGTAGCGTTCCGGGCAGCGGGTAGAACCAGGCAGAGAATTCCCGGCTAGCAGCTTCCCTGTGGCCGGGAAGTGCAAACGTACACGTTTTCGGCCGAAAACGCGTTTACCGGCGAAAATGCACACCACGGCTCTTTCTGAGAAAAAGCAAGCACGGAGGACGAGAACCGCTTTTGCCCTGCGTAGCGTTCCGGGCAGCTGGTAGAACCAGGCAGAGAATTCCCGGCTAGCAGCTTCCCTGTGGCCGGGAAGTGCAAACGTACACGTTTTCGGCCGAAAACACATTTTCCGGCGAAAACGCACACCACGGCTCTTTCTGAGAAAAAGCAAGCACGGAGGACGAGAATCGCTTTTGCCCTGCGTAGCGTTCCTGGCAGCGGGTAGAACCAGGCAGAGAATTCCCGTCTAGCAGCTTCCCTGTGGCGGGGAAGTGCAAACGCACACGTTTTCGGCCGAAAACGCGTTTTCCGGCGAAAACGCACACCACGGCTCTTTCTGAGAAAAAGCAAGCACGGAGGACGAGAATCGCTTTTGCCCTGCGTAGCGTTCCGGGCAGCGGGTAGAACCAGGCAGAGAATTCCCGGCTAGCAGCTTCCCTGTGGCCGGGAAGTGCAAACGTACACGTTTTCGGCCGAAAACGCGTTTTCCGGCGAAAACGCACACCACGGCTCTTTCTGAGAAAAAGCAAGCACGGAGGACGAGAATCGCTTTTGCCCTGCGTAGCGTTCCGGGCAGCGGGTAGAACCAGGCAGAGAATTCCCGGCTAGCAGCTTCCCTGTGGCCGGGAAGTGCAAACGTACACGTTTTCGGCCGAAAACTCGTTTTCCCGCGAAAACGCACACCACGGCTCTTTCTGAGAAAAAGCAAGCACGGAGGACGAGAATTGCTTTTGCCCTGCGTAGCGTTCCGGGCAGCGGGTAGAACCAGGCAGAGAATTCCCGGCTAGCAGCTTCCCTGTGGCGGGGAAGTGCAAACGTACACGTTTTCGGCCGAAAACGCGTTTTCTAGCGAAAACGCACACCACGGCTCTTTCTGAGAAAAAGCAAGCACGGAGGACGAGAATCGCTTTTGCCCTGCGTAGCGTTCCGGGCAGCGGGTAGAACCAGGCAGAGAATTCCCGGCTAGCAGCTTCCCTGTGGCCGGGAAGTGCAAACGTACACGTTTTCGGCCGAAAACGCGTTTTCCGGCGAAAGCGCACACCACGGCTCTTTCTGAGAAAAAGCAAGCACGGAGGACGAGAATCGCTTTTGCCCTGCATAGCGTTCCGGGCAGCGGGTAGAACCAGGCAGAGAATTCCCGGCTAGCAGCTTCCCTGTGGCGGGGAAGTGCAAACGTACACGTTTTCGGCCGAAAACTCGTTTTCCCGCGAAAACGCACACCACGGCTCTTTCTGAGAAAAAGCAAGCACGGAGGACGAGAATCGCTTTTGCCCTGCGTAGCGTTCCGGGCAGCGGGTAGAACCAGGCAGAGAATTCCCGGCTAGCAGCTTCCCTGTGGCGGGGAAGTGCAAACGTACAAGTTTTTGGCCGAAAACGCGTTTTCCGGCGAAAACGCACACCACGGCTCTTTCTGAGAAAAAGCAAGCACGGAGGACGAGAATCGCTTTTGCCCTGCGTAGCGTTCCGGGCAGCGGGTAGAACCAGGCAGAGAATTCCCGGCTAGCAGCTTCCCTGTGGCGGGGAAGTGCAAACGTACACGTTTTGGGCCGAAAACGCGTTTTCCGGCGAAAACGCACACCACGGCTCTTTCTGAGAAAAAGCAAGCACGGAGGACGAGAATCGCTTTTGCCCTGCGTAGCGTTCCGGGCAGCGGGTAGAACCAGGCAGAGAATTCCCGGCTAGCAGCTTCCCTGTGGCCGGGAAGTGCAAACGTACACGTTTTCGGCCGAAAACGCGTTTTCTGGAGAAAACGCACACCACGGCTCTTTCTGAGAAAAAGCAAGCACGGAGGACGAGAATCGCTTTTGCCCTGCGTAGCGTTCCGGGCAGCGGGTAGAACCAGGCAGAGAATTCCCGGCTAGCAGCTTCCCTGTGGCCGGGAAGTGCAAACGTACACGTTTTCGGCCGAAAACGCGTTTTCCGGCGAAAACGCACACCACGGCTCTTTCTGAGAAAAAGCAAGCACGGAGGACGAGAATCGCTTTTGCCCTGCGTAGCGTTCCGGGCAGCGGGTAGAACCAGGCAGAGAATTCCCGGCTAGCAGCTTCCCTGTGGCGGGGAAGTGCAAACGTACACGTTTTCGGCCGAAAACGCGTTTTCCGGCGAAAACGCACACCACGGCTCTTTCTGAGAAAAAGCAAGCACGGAGGACGAGAATCGCTTTTGCCCTGCGTAGTGTTCCGGGCAGCGGGTAGAACCAGGCAGAGAATTCCCGGCTAGCAGCTTCCCTGTGGCGGGGAAGTGCAAACGTACACGTTTTCGGCCGAAAACGCGTTTTCTAGCGAAAACGCACACCACGGCTCTTTCTGAGAAAAAGCAAGCACGGAGGACGAGAATCGCTTTTGCCCTGCGTAGCGTTCCGGGCAGCGGGTAGAACCAGGCAGAGAATTCCCGGCTAGCAGCTTCCCTGTGGCCGGGAAGTGCAAACGTACACGTTTTCGGCCGAAAACGCGTTTTCCGGCGAAAACGCACACCACGGCTCTTTCTGAGAAAAAGCAAGCACGGAGGACGAGAATCGCTTTTGCCCTGCGTAGCGTTCCGGGCAGCGGGTAGAACCAGGCAGAGAATTCCCGGCTAGCAGCTTCCCTGTGGCCGGGAAGTGCAAACGTACACGTTTTCGGCCGAAAACGCGTTTTCCGGCGAAAGCGCACACCACGGCTCTTTCTGAGAAAAAGCAAGCACGGAGGACGAGAATCGCTTTTGCCCTGCGTAGCGTTCCGGGCAGCGGGTAGAACCAGGCAGAGAATTCCCGGCTAGCAGCTTCCCTGTGGCCGGGAAGTGCAAACGTACACGTTTTCGGCCGAAAACTCGTTTTCCCGCGAAAACGCACACCACGGCTCTTTCTGAGAAAAAGCAAGCACGGAGGACGAGAATCGCTTTTGCCCTGCGTAGCGTTCCGGGCAGCGGGTAGAACCAGGCAGAGAATTCCCGGCTAGCAGCTTCCCTGTGGCGGGGAAGTGCAAACGTACAAGTTTTTGGCCGAAAACGCGTTTTCCGGCGAAAACGCACACCACGGCTCTTTCTGAGAAAAAGCAAGCACGGAGGACGAGAATCGCTTTTGCCCTGCGTAGCGTTCCGGGCAGCGGGTAGAACCAGGCAGAGAATTCCCGGCTAGCAGCTTCCCTGTGGCGGGGAAGTGCAAACGTACACGTTTTGGGCCGAAAACGCGTTTTCCGGCGAAAACGCACACCACGGCTCTTTCTGAGAAAAAGCAAGCACGGAGGACGAGAATCGCTTTTGCCCTGCGTAGCGTTCCGGGCAGCGGGTAGAACCAGGCAGAGAATTCCCGGCTAGCAGCTTCCCTGTGGCCGGGAAGTGCAAACGTACACGTTTTCGGCCGAAAACGCGTTTTCTGGAGAAAACGCACACCACGGCTCTTTCTGAGAAAAAGCAAGCACGGAGGACGAGAATCGCTTTTGCCCTGCGTAGTGTTCCGGGCAGCGGGTAGAACCAGGCAGAGAATTCCCGGCTAGCAGCTTCCCTGTGGCCTGGAAGTGCAAACGTACACGTTTTCGCCGAAAACGCGTTTTCCGGCGAAAACGCACACCACGGCTCTTTCTGAGAAAAAGCAAGCACGGAGGACGAGAATCGCTTTTGCCCTGCGTAGCGTTCCGGGCAGCGGGTAGAACCAGGCAGAGAATTCCCGGCTAGCAGCTTCCCTGTGGCCGGGAAGTGCAAACGTACACGTTTTCGGCCGAAAACGCGTTTTCCGGCGAAAACGCACACCACGGCTCTTTCTGAGAAAAAGCAAGCACGGAGGACGAGAATCGCTTTTGCCCTGCGTAGCGTTCCGGGCAGCGGGTAGAACCAGGCAGAGAATTCCCGGCTAGCAGCTTCCCTGTGGCGGGGAAGTGCAAACGTACACGTTTTCGGCCGAAAACGCGTTTTCTGGCGAAAACGCACACCACGGCTCTTTCTGAGAAAAAGCAAGCACGGAGGACGAGAATCGCTTTTGCCCTGCGTAGTGTTCCGGGCAGCGGGTAGAACCAGGCAGAGAATTCCCGGCTAGCAGCTTCCCTGTGGCCGGGAAGTGCAAACGTACACGTTTTCGGCCGAAAACGCGTTTTCCGGCGAAAACGCACACCACGGCTCTTTCTGAGAAAAAGCAAGCACGGAGGACGAGAATCGCTTTTGCCCTGCGTAGCGTTCCGGGCAGCGGGTAGAACCAGGCAGAGAATTCCCGGCTAGCAGCTTCCCTGTGGCGGGGAAGTGCAAACGTACACGTTTTCGGCCGAAAACGCGTTTTCCCGCGAAAACGCACACCACGGCTCTTTCTGAGAAAAAGCAAGCACGGAGGACGAGAATCGCTTTTGCCCTGCGTAGCGTTCCGGGCAGCGGGTAGAACCAGGCAGAGAATTCCCGGCTAGCAGCTTCCCTGTGGCGGGGAAGTGCAAACGTACACGTTTTCGGCCGAAAACGCGTTTTCTAGCGAAAACGCACACCACGGCTCTTTCTGAGAAAAAGCAAGCACGGAGGACGAGAATCGCTTTTGCCCTGCGTAGCGTTCCGGGCAGCGGGTAGAACCAGGCAGAGAATTCCCGGCTAGCAGCTTCCCTGTGGCGGGGAAGTGCAAACGTACACGTTTTCGGCCGAAAACGCGTTTTCCGGCGAAAGCGCACACCACGGCTCTTTCTGAGAAAAAGCAAGCACGGAGGACGAGAATCGCTTTTGCCCTGCGTAGCGTTCCGGGCAGCGGGTAGAACCAGGCAGAGAATTCCCGGCTAGCAGCTTCCCTGTGGCGGGGAAGTGCAAACGTACACGTTTTCGGCCGAAAACGCGTTTTCTGGCGAAAACGCACACCACGGCTCTTTCTGAGAAAAAGCAAGCACGGAGGACGAGAATCGCTTTTGCCCTGCGTAGTGTTCCGGGCAGCGGGTAGAACCAGGCAGAGAATTCCCGGCTAGCAGCTTCCCTGTGGCCGGGAAGTGCAAATGTACACGTTTTCGCCGAAAACGCGTTTTCCGGCGAAAACGCACACCACGGCTCTTTCTGAGAAAAAGCAAGCACGGAGGACGAGAATCGCTTTTGCCCTGCGTAGCGTTCCGGGCAGCGGGTAGAACCAGGCAGAGAATTCCCGGCTAGCAGCTTCCCTGTGGCGGGGAAGTGCAAACGTACACGTTTTCGGCCGAAAACGCGTTTTCTGGCGAAAACGCACACCACGGCTCTTTCTGAGAAAAAGCAAGCACGGAGGACGAGAATCGCTTTTGCCCTGCGTAGTGTTCCGGGCAGCGGGTAGAACCAGGCAGAGAATTCCCGGCTAGCAGCTTCCCTGTGGCGGGGAAGTGCAAACGTACACGTTTTCGGCCGAAAACGCGTTTTCCGGCGAAAACGCACACCACGGCTCTTTCTGAGAAAAAGCAAGCACGGAGGACGAGAATCGCTTTTGCCCTGCGTAGCGTTCCGGGCAGCGGGTAGAACCAGGCAGAGAATTCCCGGCTAGCAGCTTCCCTGTGGCGGGGAAGTGCAAACGTACACGTTTTGGGCCGAAAACGCGTTTTCCGGCGAAAACGCACACCACGGCTCTTTCTGAGAAAAAGCAAGCACGGAGGACGAGAATCGCTTTTGCCCTGCGTAGCGTTCCGGGCAGCGGGTAGAACCAGGCAGAGAATTCCCGGCTAGCAGCTTCCCTGTGGCCGGGAAGTGCAAACGTACACGTTTTCGGCCGAAAACGCGTTTTCTGGAGAAAACGCACACCACGGCTCTTTCTGAGAAAAAGCAAGCACGGAGGACGAGAATCGCTTTTGCCCTGCGTAGTGTTCCGGGCAGCGGGTAGAACCAGGCAGAGAATTCCCGGCTAGCAGCTTCCCTGTGGCCTGGAAGTGCAAACGTACACGTTTTCGCCGAAAACGCGTTTTCCGGCGAAAACGCACACCACGGCTCTTTCTGAGAAAAAGCAAGCACGGAGGACGAGAATCGCTTTTGCCCTGCGTAGCGTTCCGGGCAGCGGGTAGAACCAGGCAGAGAATTCCCGGCTAGCAGCTTCCCTGTGGCCGGGAAGTGCAAACGTACACGTTTTCGGCCGAAAACGCGTTTTCCGGCGAAAACGCACACCACGGCTCTTTCTGAGAAAAAGCAAGCACGGAGGACGAGAATCGCTTTTGCCCTGCGTAGCGTTCCGGGCAGCGGGTAGAACCAGGCAGAGAATTCCCGGCTAGCAGCTTCCCTGTGGCGGGGAAGTGCAAACGTACACGTTTTCGGCCGAAAACGCGTTTTCCGGCGAAAGCGCACACCACGGCTCTTTCTGAGAAAAAGCAAGCACGGAGGACGAGAATCGCTTTTGCCCTGCGTAGCGTTCCGGGCAGCGGGTAGAACCAGGCAGAGAATTCCCGGCTAGCAGCTTCCCTGTGGCGGGGAAGTGCAAACGTACACGTTTTCGGCCGAAAACGCGTTTTCTGGCGAAAACGCACACCACGGCTCTTTCTGAGAAAAAGCAAGCACGGAGGACGAGAATCGCTTTTGCCCTGCGTAGTGTTCCGGGCAGCGGGTAGAACCAGGCAGAGAATTCCCGGCTAGCAGCTTCCCTGTGGCCGGGAAGTGCAAATGTACACGTTTTCGCCGAAAACGCGTTTTCCGGCGAAAACGCACACCACGGCTCTTTCTGAGAAAAAGCAAGCACGGAGGACGAGAATCGCTTTTGCCCTGCGTAGCGTTCCGGGCAGCGGGTAGAACCAGGCAGAGAATTCCCGGCTAGCAGCTTCCCTGTGGCGGGGAAGTGCAAACGTACACGTTTTCGGCCGAAAACGCGTTTTCTGGCGAAAACGCACACCACGGCTCTTTCTGAGAAAAAGCAAGCACGGAGGACGAGAATCGCTTTTGCCCTGCGTAGTGTTCCGGGCAGCGGGTAGAACCAGGCAGAGAATTCCCGGCTAGCAGCTTCCCTGTGGCGGGGAAGTGCAAACGTACACGTTTTCGGCCGAAAACGCGTTTTCCGGCGAAAACGCACACCACGGCTCTTTCTGAGAAAAAGCAAGCACGGAGGACGAGAATCGCTTTTGCCCTGCGTAGCGTTCCGGGCAGCGGGTAGAACCAGGCAGAGAATTCCCGGCTAGCAGCTTCCCTGTGGCGGGGAAGTGCAAACGTACACGTTTTGGGCCGAAAACGCGTTTTCCGGCGAAAACGCACACCACGGCTCTTTCTGAGAAAAAGCAAGCACGGAGGACGAGAATCGCTTTTGCCCTGCGTAGCGTTCCGGGCAGCGGGTAGAACCAGGCAGAGAATTCCCGGCTAGCAGCTTCCCTGTGGCCGGGAAGTGCAAACGTACACGTTTTCGGCCGAAAACGCGTTTTCTGGAGAAAACGCACACCACGGCTCTTTCTGAGAAAAAGCAAGCACGGAGGACGAGAATCGCTTTTGCCCTGCGTAGTGTTCCGGGCAGCGGGTAGAACCAGGCAGAGAATTCCCGGCTAGCAGCTTCCCTGTGGCCTGGAAGTGCAAACGTACACGTTTTCGCCGAAAACGCGTTTTCCGGCGAAAACGCACACCACGGCTCTTTCTGAGAAAAAGCAAGCACGGAGGACGAGAATCGCTTTTGCCCTGCGTAGCGTTCCGGGCAGCGGGTAGAACCAGGCAGAGAATTCCCGGCTAGCAGCTTCCCTGTGGCCGGGAAGTGCAAACGTACACGTTTTCGGCCGAAAACGCGTTTTCCGGCGAAAACGCACACCACGGCTCTTTCTGAGAAAAAGCAAGCACGGAGGACGAGAATCGCTTTTGCCCTGCGTAGCGTTCCGGGCAGCGGGTAGAACCAGGCAGAGAATTCCCGGCTAGCAGCTTCCCTGTGGCGGGGAAGTGCAAACGTACACGTTTTCGGCCGAAAACGCGTTTTCTGGCGAAAACGCACACCACGGCTCTTTCTGAGAAAAAGCAAGCACGGAGGACGAGAATCGCTTTTGCCCTGCGTAGTGTTCCGGGCAGCGGGTAGAACCAGGCAGAGAATTCCCGGCTAGCAGCTTCCCTGTGGCCGGGAAGTGCAAACGTACACGTTTTCGGCCGAAAACGCGTTTTCCGGCGAAAACGCACACCACGGCTCTTTCTGAGAAAAAGCAAGCACGGAGGACGAGAATCGCTTTTGCCCTGCGTAGCGTTCCGGGCAGCGGGTAGAACCAGGCAGAGAATTCCCGGCTAGCAGCTTCCCTGTGGCGGGGAAGTGCAAACGTACACGTTTTCGGCCGAAAACGCGTTTTCCGGCGAAAGCGCACACCACGGCTCTTTCTGAGAAAAAGCAAGCACGGAGGACGAGAATCGCTTTTGCCCTGCGTAGCGTTCCGGGCAGCGGGTAGAACCAGGCAGAGAATTCCCGGCTAGCAGCTTCCCTGTGGCGGGGAAGTGCAAACGTACACGTTTTCGGCCGAAAACGCGTTTTCTGGCGAAAACGCACACCACGGCTCTTTCTGAGAAAAAGCAAGCACGGAGGACGAGAATCGCTTTTGCCCTGCGTAGCGTTCCGGGCAGCGGGTAGAACCAGGCAGAGAATTCCCGGCTAGCAGCTTCCCTGTGGCCGGGAAGTGCAAACGTACACGTTTTCGGCCGAAAACGCGTTTTCCGGCGAAAGCGCACACCACGGCTCTTTCTGAGAAAAAGCAAGCACGGAGGACGAGAATCGCTTTTGCCCTGCGTAGCGTTCCGGGCAGCGTGTAGAACCAGGCAGAGAATTCCCGGCTAGCAGCTTCCCTGTGGCGGGGAAGTGCAAACGTACACGTTTTCGGCCGAAAACGCGTTTTCTGGCGAAAACGCACACCACGGCTCTTTCTGAGAAAAAGCAAGCACGGAGGACGAGAATCGCTTTTGCCCTGCGTAGTGTTCCGGGCAGCGGGTAGAACCAGGCAGAGAATTCCCGGCTAGCAGCTTCCCTGTGGCCGGGAAGTGCAAATGTACACGTTTTCGCCGAAAACGCGTTTTCCGGCGAAAACGCACACCACGGCTCTTTCTGAGAAAAAGCAAGCACGGAGGACGAGAATCGCTTTTGCCCTGCGTAGCGTTCCGGGCAGCGGGTAGAACCAGGCAGAGAATTCCCGGCTAGCAGCTTCCCTGTGGCCGGGAAGTGCAAACGTACAGGTTTTCGGCCGAAAACGCGTTTTCCCGCGAAAACTCACACCACGGCTCTTTCTGAGAAAAAGCAAGCACGGAGGACGAGAATCGCTTTTGCCCTGCGTAGCGTTCCGGGCAGCGGGTAGAACCAGGCAGAGAATTCCCGGCTAGCAGCTTCCCTGTGGCCGGGAAGTGCAAACGTACACGTTTTCGGCCGAAAACGCGTTTTCCGGCGAAAACGCACACCACGGCTCTTTCTGAGAAAAAGCAAGCACGGAGGACGAGAATCGCTTTTGCCCTGCGTAGCGTTCCGGGCAGCGGGTAGAACCAGGCAGAGAATTCCCGGCTAGCAGCTTCCCTGTGGCCGGGAAGTGCAAACGTACACGTTTTCGGCCGAAAACGCGTTTACCGGCGAAAACGCACACCACGGCTCTTTCTGAGAAAAAGCAAGCACGGAGGACGAGAATCGCTTTTGCCCTGCGTAGCGTTCCGGGCAGCGGGTAGAACCAGGCAGAGAATTCCCGTCTAGCAGCTTCCCTGTGGCCGGGAAGTGCAAACGTACACGTTTTCGGCCGAAAACGCGTTTTCCGGCGAAAACGCACACCACGGCTCTTTCTGGGAAAAAGCAAGCACGGAGGACGAGAATCGCTTTTGCCCTGCGTAGCGTTCCGGGCAGCGGGTAGAACCAGGCAGAGAATTTCCGTCTAGCAGCTTCCCTGTGGCGGGGAAGTGCAAACGTACACGTTTTCGGCCGAAAACGCGTTTTCCGGCGAAAACGCACACCACGGCTCTTTCTGAGAATAAGCAAGCACGGAGGACGAGAATCGCTTTTGCCCTGCGTAGTGTTCTGAGCAGTGGGTAGAACCAGGCAGAGAATTCCCGGCTAGCAGCTTCCCTGTGGCCGGGAAGTGCAAACGTACACGTTTTCGGCCGAAAACGCGTTTTCCGGCGAAAACGCACACCACGGCTCTTTCTGAGAAAAAGCAAGCACGGAGGACGAGAATCGCTTTTGCCCTGCGTAGCGTTCGGGGCAGCGGGTAGAACCAGGCAGAGAATTCCCGGCTAGCAGCTTCCCTGTGGCGGGGAAGTGCAAACGTACACGTTTTCGGCCGAAAACGCGTTTTCCGGCGAAAACGCACACCACGGCACTTTCTGAGAAAAAGCAAGCACGGAGGACTAGAATCGCTTTTGCCCTGCGTAGCGTTCTGAGCAGCGGGTAGAACCAGGCAGAGAATTGCCGGCTAGCAGCTTCCCTGTGGCCGGGAAGTGCAAACGTACACGTTTTCGGCCGAAAACGCGTTTTCTGGCGAAAAAGCACACCACGGCTCTTTCTGAGAAAAAGCAAGCACGGAGGACGAGAATCGCTTTTGCCCTGCGTAGCGTTCTGAGCAGCGGGTAGAACCAGGCAGAGAATTCCCGGCTAGCAGCTTCCCTGTGGCCGGGAAGTGCAAACCTACACGTTTTCGGCCGAAAACGCGTTTTCCGGCGAAAAAGCACACCACGGCTCTTTCTGAGAAAAAGCAAGCACGGAGGACGAGAATCGCTTTTGCCCTGCGTAGCGTTCCGGGCAGCGGGTAGAACCAGGCAGAGAATTCCCGTCTAGCAGCTTCCCTGTGGCGGGGAAGTGCAAACGTACACGTTTTCGGCCGAAAACGCGTTTTCCGGCGAAAACGCACACCACGGCTCTTTCTGAGAAAAAGCAAGCACGGAGGACGAGAATCGCTTTTGCCCTGCGTAGCGTTCCGGGCAGCGGGTAGAACCAGGCAGAGAATTCCCGGCTAGCAGCTTCCCTGTGGCCGGGAAGTGCAAACGTACACGTTTTCGGCCGAAAACGCGTTTTCCGGCGAAAACGCACACCACGGCTCTTTCTGAGAAAAAGCAAGCACGGAGGACGAGAATCGCTTTTGCCCTGCGTAGCGTTCCTGGCAGCGGGTAGACCCAGGCAGAGAATTCCCGGCTAGCAGCTTCCCTGTGGCGGGGAAGTGCAAACGTACACGTTTTCGGCCGAAAACGCGTTTACCGGCGAAAACGCACACCACGGCTCTTTCTGAGAAAAAGCAAGCACGGAGGACGAGAATCGCTTTTGCCCTGCGTAGAGTTCTGAGCAGCGGGTAGAAATAGGCAGCGAATTGCCGGCTAGCAACTTCCCTGTGGCCGGGAAGTGCAAACGTACACGTTTTCGGCCGAATACGCGTTTTCCGGCGAAAACGCACACCACGGCTCTTTCTGAGAAAAAGCAAGCACGGAGGACGAGAATCGCTTTTGCCCTGCGTAGCGTTCCTGGCAGCGGGTAGAACCAGGCAGAGAATTCCCGTCTAGCAGCTTCCCTGTGGCGGGGAAGTGCAAACGTACACGTTTTCGGCCGAAAACGCGTTTTCCGGCGAAAACGCACACCACGGCTCTTTCTGAGAAAAAGCAAGCACGGAGGACGAGAATCGCTTTTGCCCTGCGTAGCGTTCCGGGCAGCGGGTAGAACCAGGCAGAGAATTCCCGGCTAGCAGCTTCCCTGTGGCCGGGAAGTGCAAACGTACACGTTTTCGGCCGAAAACGCGTTTTCCCGCGAAAACGCACACCACGGCTCTTTCTGAGAAAAAGCAAGCACGGAGGACGAGAATCGATTTTGCCCTGCGTAACGTTCCGGGCAGCGGGTAGAACCAGGCAGAGAATTCCCGGCTAGCAGCTTCCCTGTGGCCGGGAAGTGCAAACGTACACGTTTTCGGACGAAAACGCGTTTACCGGCGAAAACGCACACCACGGCTCTTTCTGAGAAAAAGCAAGCACGGAGGACGAGAATCGCTTTTGCCCTGCGTAGCGTTCCGGGCAGCGGGTAGAACCAGGCAGAGAATTCCCGGCTAGCAGCTTCCCTGTGGCGGGGAAGTGCAAACGTACACGTTTTCGGCCGAAAACGCGTTTTCCGGCGAAAACGCACACCACGGCTCTTTCTGAGAAAAAGCAAGCACGGAGGACGAGAATCGCTTTTGCCCTGCGTAGCGTTCCGGGCAGCGGGTAGAACCAGGCAGAGAATTCCCGGCTAGCAGCTTCCCTGTGGCCGGGAAGTGCAAACGTACACGTTTTCGGCCGAAAACGCGTTTACCGGCGAAAACGCACACAACGGCTCTTTCTGAGAAAGAGCAAGCACGGAGGACGAGAATCGCTTTTGCCCTGCGTAGCGTTCCGGGCAGCGGGTAGAAACAGGCAGAGAATTCCCGGATAGCAGCTTCCCTGTGGCCGGGAAGTGCAAACGTACACGTTTTCGGCCGAAAACGCGTTTTCCGGCGAAAACGCACACCACGGCTCTTTCTGAGAAAAAGCAAGCACGGAGGACGAGAATCGCTTTTGCCCTGCGTAGCGTTCCGGGCAGCGGGTAGAACCAGGCAGAGAATTCCCGGCTAGCAGCTGCCCTGTGGCGGGGAAGTGCAAACGTACACGTTTTCGGACGAAAACGCGTTTTCCGGCGAAAACGCACACCACGGCTCTTTCTGAGAAAAAGCAAGCACGGAGGACGAGAATCGCTTTTGCCCTGCGTAGCGTTCCGGGCAGCGGGTAGAACCAGGCAGAGAATTCCCGGCTAGCAGCTTCCCTGTGGCGGGGAAGTGCAAACGTACACGTTTTCGGCCGAAAACGCGTTTTCTGGCGAAAACGCACACCACGGCTCTATCTGAGAAAAGCAAGCACGGAGGACGAGAATCGCTTTTGCCCTGCGTAGTGTTCCGGGCAGCGGGTAGAACCAGGCAGAGAATTCCCGGCTAGCAGCTTCCCTATGGCCGGGAAGTGCAAACGTACACATTTTCGCCGAAAACGCGATTCCGGCGAAAACGCACACCACGGCTCTTTCTGAGAAAAAGCAAGCACGGAGGACGAGAATCGCTTTTGCCCTGCGTAGCGTTCCGGGCAGCGGGTAGAACCAGGCAGAGAATTCCCGGCTAGCAGCTTCCCTGTGGCGGGGAATTGCAAACGTACACGTTTTCGGCCGAAAACGCGTTTTCCGGCGAAAACGCACACCACGGCTCTTTCTGAGAAAAAGCAAGCACGGAGGACGAGAATCGCTTTTGCCCTGCGTAGCGTTCCGGGCAGCGGGTAGAACCAGGCAGAGAATTCCCGGCTAGCAGCTTCCCTGTGGCGGGGAAGTGCAAACGTACACGTTTTCGGCCGAAAACGCGTTTTCCGACGAAAACGCACACCACGGCTCTTTCTGAGAAAAAGCAAGCACGGAGGACGAGAATCGCTTTTGCCCTGCGTAGCGTTCCGGGCAGCGGGTAGAACCAGGCAGAGAATTCCCGGCTAGCAGCTTCCCTGTGGCCGGGAAGTGCAAACGTACACGTTTTCGGCCGAAAACGCGTTTTCCGACGAAAACGCACACCACGGCTCTTTCTGAGAAAAAGCAAGCACGGAGGACGAGAACCGCTTTTGCCCTGCGTAGCGTTCCGGGCAGCGGGTAGAACCAGGCAGAGAATTCCCGGCTAGCAGCTTCCCTGTGGCCGGGAAGTGCAAACGTACACGTTTTCGGCCGAAAACGCGTTTTCCCGCGAAAACGCACACCACGGCTCTTTCTGAGAAAAAGCAAGCACGGAGGACGAGAATCGCTTTTGCCCTGCGTAGCGTTCCGGGCAGCGGGTAGAACCAGGCAGAGAATTCCCGGCTAGCAGCTTCCCTGTGGCCGGGAAGTGCAAACGTACACGTTTTCGGCCGAAAACGCGTTTTCCGGCGAAAACGCACACCACGGCTCTTTCTGAGAAAAAGCAAGCACGGAGGACGAGAATCGCTTTTGCCCTGCGTAGCGTTCCGGGCAGCGGGTAGAACCAGGCAGAGAATTCCCGGCTAGCAGCTGCCCTGTGGCCGGGAAGTGCAAACGTACACGTTTTCGGCCGAAAACGCGTTTTCCGGCGAAAACGCACACCACGGCTCTTTCTGAGAAAAAGCAAGCACGGAGGACGAGAATCGCTTTTGCCCTGCGTAGCGTTCCGGGCAGCGAGTAGAACCAGGCAGAGAATTCCCGGTGAGCAGCTTCCCTGTGGCCGGGAAGTGCAAACGTACACGTTTTCGGCCGAAAACGCGTTTTCTGGCGAAAACGCACACCACGGCTCTTTCTGAGAAAAAGCAAGCACGGAGGACGAGAATCGCTTTTGCCCTGCGTAGCGTTCCGGGCAGCGGGTAGAACCAGGCAGAGAATTCCCGGCTAGCAGCTTCCCTGTGGCCGGGAAGTGCAAACGTACACGTTTTCGCCGAAAACGCGTTTTCCGGCGAAAACGCACACCACGGCTCTTTCTGAGAAAAAGCAAGCACGGAGGACGAGAATCGCTTTTGCCCTGCGTAGCGTTCCGGGCAGCGGGTAGAACCAGGCAGAGAATTCCCGGCTAGCAGCTTCCCTGTGGCCGGGAAGTGCAAACGTACACGTTTTCGGCCGAAAACGCGTTTTCCGGCGAAAACGCACACCACGGCTCTTTCTGAGAAAAAGCAAGCACGGAGGACGAGAATCGCTTTTGCCCTGCGTAGCGTTCCGGGCAGCGGGTAGAACCAGGCAGAGAATTCCCGGCTAGCAGCTTCCCTGTGGCGGGGAAGTGCAAACGTACACGTTTTCGGCCGAAAACGCGTTTTCTGGCGAAAACGCACACCACGGCTCTTTCTGAGAAAAAGCAAGCACGGAGGACGAGAATCGCTTTTGCCCTGCGTAGCGTTCCGGGCAGCGGGTAGAACCAGGCAGAGAATTCCCGGCTAGCAGCTTCCCTGTGGCGGGGAAGTGCAAACGTACACGTTTTCGGCCGAAAACGCGTTTTCCGGCGAAAACGCACACCACGGCTCTTTCTGAGAAAAAGCAAGCACGGAGGACGAGAATCGCTTTTGCCCTGCGTAGCGTTCCGGGCAGCGGGTAGAACCAGGCAGAGAATTCCCGGCTAGCAGCTGCCCTGTGGCCGGGAAGTGCAAACGTACACGTTTTCGGCCGAAAACGCGTTTTCCGGCGAAAGCGCACACCACGGCTCTTTCTGAGAAAAAGCAAGCACGGAGGACGAGAACCGCTTTTGCCCTGCGTAGCGTTCCGGGCAGCGGGTAGAACCAGGCAGAGAATTCCCGGCTAGCAGCTTCCCTGTGGCGGGGAAGTGCAAACGTACACGTTTTCGGCCGAAAACGCGTTTTCTGGCGAAAACGCACACCACGGCTCTTTCTGAGAAAAAGCAAGCACGGAGGACGAGAATCGCTTTTGCCCTGCGTAGTGTTCCGGGCAGCGGGTAGAACCAGGCAGAGAATTCCCGGCTAGCATCTTCCCTGTGGCCGGGAAGTGCAAATGTACACGTTTTCGCCGAAAACGCGTTTTCCGGCGAAAACGCACACCACGGCTCTTTCTGAGAAAAAGCAAGCACGGAGGACGAGAATCGCTTTTGCCCTGCGTAGCGTTCCGGGCAGCGGGTAGAACCAGGCAGAGAATTCCCGGCTAGCAGCTTCCCTGTGGCGGGGAAGTGCAAACGTACACGTTTTCGGCCGAAAACGCGTTTTCCGGCGAAAACGCACACCACGGCTCTTTCTGAGAAAAAGCAAGCACGGAGGACGAGAATCGCTTTTGCCCTGCGTAGCGTTCCGGGCAGCGGGTAGAACCAGGCAGAGAATTCCCGGCTAGCAGCTTCCCTGTGGCCGGGAAGTGCAAACGTACACGTTTTCGGCCGAAAACGCGTTTTCCCGCGAAAACGCACACCACGGCTCTTTCTGAGAAAAAGCAAGCACGGAGGACGAGAATCGCTTTTGCCCTGCGTAGTGTTCCGGGCAGCGGGTAGAACCAGGCAGAGAATTCCCGGCTAGCAGCTTCCCTGTGGCCGGGAAGTGCAAACGTACACGTTTTCGCCGAAAACGCGTTTTCCGGCGAAAACGCACACCACGGCTCTTTCTGAGAAAAAGCAAGCACGGAGGACGAGAATCGCTTTTGCCCTGCGTAGCGTTCCGGGCAGCGGGTAGAACCAGGCAGAGAATTCCCGGCTAGCAGCTTCCCTGTGGCGGGGAAGTGCAAACGTACACGTTTTTGGCCGAAAACGCGTTTTCCGGCGAAAACGCACACCACGGCTCTTTCTGAGAAAAAGCAAGCACGGAGGACGAGAATCGCTTTTGCCCTGCGTAGCGTTCCGGGCAGCGGGTAGAACCAGGCAGAGAATTCCCGGCTAGCAGCTTCCCTGTGGCGGGGAAGTGCAAACGTACACGTTTTCGGCCGAAAACGCGTTTTCCGGCGAAAACGCACACCACGGCTCTTTCTGAGAAAAAGCAAGCACGGAGGACGAGAATCGCTTTTGCCCTGCGTAGCGTTCCGGGCAGCGGGTAGAACCAGGCAGAGAATTCCCGGCTAGCAGCTTCCCTGTGGCCGGGAAGTGCAAACGTACACGTTTTCGGCCGAAAACGCGTTTTCCGGCGAAAACGCACACCACGGCTCTTTCTGAGAAAAAGCAAGCACGGAGGACGAGAATCGCTTTTGCCCTGCGTAGTGTTCCGGGCAGCGGGTAGAACCAGGCAGAGAATTCCCGGCTAGCAGCTTCCCTGTGGCCGGGAAGTGCAAACGTACACGTTTTCGCCGAAAACGCGTTTTCCGGCGAAAACGCACACCACGGCTCTTTCTGAGAAAAAGCAAGCACGGAGGACGAGAATCGCTTTTGGCCTGCGTAGTGTTCCGGGCAGCGGGTAGAAACAGGCAGAGAATTCCCGTCTAGCAGCTTCCCTGTGGCCGGGAAGTGCAAACGTAAACGTTTTCGCCGAAAACGCGTTTTCCGGTGAAAACGCACACCACGGCTCTTTCTGAGAAAAAGCAAGCACGGAGGACGAGAATCGCTTTTGCCCTGCGTAGCGTTCCGGGCAGCGGGTAGAACCAGGCAGAGAATTCCCGGCTAGCAGCTTCCCTGTGGCGGGGAAGTGCAAACGTACACGTTTTCGGCCGAAAACGCGTTTTCCGACGAAAACGCACACCACGGCTCTTTCTGAGAAAAAGCAAGCACGGAGGACGAGAATCGCTTTTGCCCTGCGTAGCGTTCCGGGCAGCGGGTAGAACCAGGCAGAGAATTCCCGGCTAGCAGCTTCCCTGTGGCCGGGAAGTGCAAACGTACACGTTTTCGGCCGAAAACGCGTTTACCGGCGAAAACGCACACCACGGCTCTTTCTGAGAAAAAGCAAGCACGGAGGACGAGAATCGCTTTTGCCCTGCGTAGCGTTCCGGGCAGCGGGTAGAACCAGGCAGAGAATTCCCGGCTAGCAGCTTCCCTGTGGCCGGGAAGTGCAAACGTACACGTTTTCGGCCGAAAACGCGTTTTCCGGCGAAAACGCACACCACGGCTCTTTCTGAGAAAAAGCAAGCACGGAGGACGAGAATCGCTTTTGCCCTGCGTAGCGTTCCGGGCAGCGGGTAGAACCAGGCAGAGAATTCCCGGCTAGCAGCTTCCCTGTGGCGGGGAAGTCCAAACGTACACGTTTTCGGCCGAAAACGCGTTTTCCGGCGAAAACGCACACCACGGCTCTTTCTGAGAAAAAGCAAGCACGGAGGACGAGAATCGCTTTTGCCCTGCGTAGCGTTCCGGGCAGCGAGTAGAACCAGGCAGAGAATTCCCGGTTAGCAGCTTCCCTGTGGCCGGGAAGTGCAAACGTACACGTTTTCGGCCGAAAACGCGTTTTCTAGCGAAAACGCACACCACGGCTCTTTCTGAGAAAAAGCAAGCACGGAGGACGAGAATCGCTTTTGCCCTGCGTAGTGTTCCGGGCAGCGGGTAGAACCAGGCAGAGAATTCCCGGCTAGCAGCTTCCCTGTGGCCGGGAAGTGCAAACGTACACGTTTTCGCCGAAAACGCGTTTTCCGGCGAAAACGCACACCACGGCTCTTTCTGAGAAAAAGCAAGCACGGAGGACGAGAATCGCTTTTGCCCTGCGTAGCGTTCCGGGCAGCGGGTAGAACCAGGCAGAGAATTCCCGGCTAGCAGCTTCCCTGTGGCGGGGAAGTGCAAACGTACACGTTTTCGGCCGAAAACGCGTTTTCTGGCGAAAACGCACACCACGGCTCTTTCTGAGAAAAAGCAAGCACGGAGGACGAGAATCGCTTTTGCCCTGCGTAGCGTTCCGGGCAGCGGGTAGAACCAGGCAGAGAATTCCCGGCTAGCAGCTTCCCTGTGGCGGGGAAGTGCAAACGTACACGTTTTCGGCCGAAAACGCGTTTTCCGGCGAAAACGCACACCACGGCTCTTTCTGAGAAAAAGCAAGCACGGAGGACGAGAATCGCTTTTGCCCTGCGTAGCGTTCCGGGCAGCGGGTAGAACCAGGCAGAGAATTCCCGGCTAGCAGCTGCCCTGTGGCCGGGAAGTGCAAACGTACACGTTTTCGGCCGAAAACGCGTTTTCCGGCGAAAGCGCACACCACGGCTCTTTCTGAGAAAAAGCAAGCACGGAGGACGAGAATCGCTTTTGCCCTGCGTAGCGTTCCGGGCAGCGGGTAGAACCAGGCAGAGAATTCCCGGCTAGCAGCTTCCCTGTGGCGGGGAAGTGCAAACGTACACGTTTTCGGCCGAAAACGCGTTTTCTGGCGAAAACGCACACCACGGCTCTTTCTGAGAAAAAGCAAGCACGGAGGACGAGAATCGCTTTTGCCCTGCGTAGTGTTCCGGGCAGCGGGTAGAACCAGGCAGAGAATTCCCGGCTAGCAGCTTCCCTGTGGCCGGGAAGTGCAAATGTACACGTTTTCGCCGAAAACGCGTTTTCCGGCGAAAACGCACACCACGGCTCTTTCTGAGAAAAAGCAAGCACGGAGGACGAGAATCGCTTTTGCCCTGCGTAGCGTTCCGGGCAGCGGGTAGAACCAGGCAGAGAATTCCCGGCTAGCAGCTTCCCTGTGGCGGGGAAGTGCAAACGTACACGTTTTCGGCCGAAAACGCGTTTTCCGGCGAAAACGCACACCACGGCTCTTTCTGAGAAAAAGCAAGCACGGAGGACGAGAATCGCTTTTGCCCTGCGTAGCGTTCCGGGCAGCGGGTAGAACCAGGCAGAGAATTCCCGGCTAGCAGCTTCCCTGTGGCCGGGAAGTGCAAACGTACACGTTTTCGGCCGAAAACGCGTTTTCCCGCGAAAACGCACACCACGGCTCTTTCTGAGAGAAAGCAAGCACGGAGGACGAGAATCGCTTTTGCCCTGCGTAGTGTTCCGGGCAGCGGGTAGAACCAGGCAGAGAATTCCCGGCTAGCAGCTTCCCTGTGGCCGGGAAGTGCAAACGTACACGTTTTCGCCGAAAACGCGTTTTCCGGCGAAAACGCACACCACGGCTCTTTCTGAGAAAAAGCAAGCACGGAGGACGAGAATCGCTTTTGCCCTGCGTAGCGTTCCGGGCAGCGGGTAGAACCAGGCAGAGAATTCCCGGCTAGCAGCTTCCCTGTGGCGGGGAAGTGCAAACGTACACGTTTTTGGCCGAAAACGCGTTTTCCGGCGAAAACGCACACCACGGCTCTTTCTGAGAAAAAGCAAGCACGGAGGACGAGAATCGCTTTTGCCCTGCGTAGCGTTCCGGGCAGCGGGTAGAACCAGGCAGAGAATTCCCGGCTAGCAGCTTCCCTGTGGCGGGGAAGTGCAAACGTACACGTTTTGGGCCGAAAACGCGTTTTCCGGCGAAAACGCACACCACGGCTCTTTCTGAGAAAAAGCAAGCACGGAGGACGAGAATCGCTTTTGCCCTGCGTAGCGTTCCGGGCAGCGGGTAGAACCAGGCAGAGAATTCCCGGCTAGCAGCTTCCCTGTGGCCGGGAAGTGCAAACGTACACGTTTTCGGCCGAAAACGCGTTTTCTGGCGAAAACGCACACCACGGCTCTTTCTGAGAAAAAGCAAGCACGGAGGACGAGAATCGCTTTTGCCCTGCGTAGTGTTCCGGGCAGCGGGTAGAAACAGGCAGAGAATTCCCGGCTAGCAGCTTCCCTGTGGCGGGGAAGTGCAAACGTACACGTTTTCGGCCGAAAACGCGTTTTCCCGCGAAAACGCACACCACGGCTCTTTCTGAGAAAAAGCAAGCACGGAGGACGAGAATCGCTTTTGCCCTGCGTAGTGTTCCGGGCAGCGGGTAGAAACAGGCAGAGAATTCCCGGCTAGCAGCTTCCCTGTGGCCGGGAAGTGCAAACGTACACGTTTTCGCCGAAAACGCGTTTTCCGGCGAAAACGCACACCACGGCTCTTTCTGAGAAAAAGCAAGCACGGAGGACGAGAATCGCTTTTGCCCTGCGTAGCGTTCCGGGCAGCGGGTAGAACCAGGCAGAGAATTCCCGGCTAGCAGCTTCCCTGTGGCCGGGAAGTGCAAACGTACACGTTATCGGCCGAAAACGCGTTTTCCGGCGAAAACGCACACCACGGCTCTTTCTGAGAAAAAGCAAGCACGGAGGACGAGAATCGCTTTTGCCCTGCGTAGCGTTCCGGGCAGCGGGTAGAACCAGGCAGAGAATTCCCGGCTAGCAGCTTCCCTGTGGCCGGGAAGTGCAAACGTACACGTTTTCGGCCGAAAACGCGTTTTCTAGCGAAAACGCACACCACGGCTCTTTCTGAGAAAAAGCAAGCACGGAGGACGAGAATCGCTTTTGCCCTGCGTAGTGTTCCGGTCAGCGGGTAGAACCAGGCAGAGAATTCCCGTCTAGCAGCTTCCCTGTGGCCGGGAAGTGCAAACGTAAACGTTTTCGCCGAAAACGCGTTTTCCGGCGAAAACGCACACCACGGCTCTTTCTGAGAAAAAGCAAGCACGGAGGACGAGAATCGCTTTTGCCCTGCGTAGCGTTCCGGGCAGCGGGTAGAACCAGGCAGAGAATTCCCGGCTAGCAGCTTCCCTGTGGCCGGGAAGTGCAAACGTACACGTTTTCGGCCGAAAACGCGTTTTCCGGCGAAAACGCACACCACGGCTCTTTCTGAGAAAAAGCAAGCACGGAGGACGAGAATCGCTTTTGCCCTGCGTAGCGTTCCGGGCAGCGGGTAGAACCAGGCAGAGAATTCCCGGCTAGCAGCTTCCCTGTGGCCGGGAAGTGCAAACGTACACGTTTTCGGCCGAAAACGCGTTTTCCGGCGAAAACGCACACCACGGCTCTTTCTGAGAAAAAGCAAGCACGGAGGACGAGAATCGCTTTTGCCCTGCGTAGCGTTCCGGGCAGCGGGTAGAACCAGGCAGAGAATTCCCGGCTAGCAGCTTCCCTGTGGCCGGGAAGTGCAAACGTACACGTTTTCGGCCGAAAACGCGTTTTCCGGCGAAAACGCACACCACGGCTCTTTCTGAGAAAAAGCAAGCACGGAGGACGAGAATCGCTTTTGCCCTGCGTAGCGTTCCGGGCAGCGGGTAGAACCAGGCAGAGAATTCCCGGCTAGCAGCTTCCCTGTGGCCGGGAAGTGCAAACGTACACGTTTTCGGCCGAAAACGCGTTTTCCGGCGAAAACGCACACCACGGCTCTTTCTGAGAAAAAGCAAGCACGGAGGACGAGAATCGCTTTTGCCCTGCGTAGCGTTCCGGGCAGCGGGTAGAACCAGGCAGAGAATTCCCGGCTAGCAGCTTCCCTGTGGCCGGGAAGTGCAAACGTACACGTTTTCGGCCGAAAATGCGTTTTCCGGCGAAAACGCACACCACGGCTCTTTCTGGGAAAAAGCAAGCACGGAGGACGAGAATCGCTTTTGCCCTGCGTAGAGTTCTGAGCAGCGGGTAGAAATAGGCAGCGAATTGCCGGCTAGCAACTTCCCTGTGGCCGGGAAGTGCAAACGTACACGTTTTCGGCCGAATACGCGTTTTCCGGCGAAAACGCACACCACGGCTCTTTCTCAGAAAAAGCAAGCACGGAGGACGAGAATCGCTTTTGCCCTGCGTAGCGTTCCTGGCAGCGGGTAGAACCAGGCAGAGAATTCCCGGCTAGCAGCTTCCCTGTGGCGGGGAAGTGCAAACGTACACGTTTTCGGCCGAAAACGCGTTTTCCGGCGAAAACGCACACCACGGCTCTTTCTGAGAAAAAGCAAGCACGGAGGACGAGAATCGCTTTTGCCCTGCGTAGCGTTCCGGGCAGCGGGTAGAACCAGGCAGAGAATTCCCGGCTAGCAGCTTCCCTGTGGCCGGGAAGTGCAAACGTACACGTTTTCGGCCGAAAACGCGTTTTCCCGCGAAAACGCACACCACGGCTCTTTCTGAGAAAAAGCAAGCACGGAGGACGAGAATCGCTTTTGCCCTGCGTAACGTTCCGCGCAGCGGGTAGAACCAGGCAGAGAATTCCCGGCTAGTAGCTTCCCTGTGGCCGGGAAGTGCAAACGTACACGTTTTCGGACGAAAACGCGTTTTCCGGCGAAAACGCACACCACGGCTCTTTCTGAGAAAAAGCAAGCACGGAGGACGAGAATCGCTTTTGCCCTGCGTAGCGTTCCGGGCAGCGGGTAGAACCAGGCAGAGAATTCCCGGCTAGCAGCTTCCCTGTGGCCGGGAAGTGCAAAAGTACACGTTTTCGGCCGAAAACGCGTTTTCCGGCGAAAACGCACACCACGGCTCTTTCTGAGAAAAAGCAAGCACGGAGGACGAGAATCGCTTTTGCCCTGCGTAGCGTTCCGGGCAGCGGGTAGAACCAGGCAGAGAATTCCCGGCTAGCAGCTTCCCTGTGGCGGGGAAGTGCAAACGTACACGTTTTCGGCCGAAAACGCGTTTTCCGGCGAAAACGCACACCACGGCTCTTTCTGAGAAAAAGCAAGCACGGAGGACGAGAATCGCTTTTGCCCTGCGTAGCGTTCCGGGCAGCGGGTAGAACCAGGCAGAGAATTCCCGGCTAGCAGCTTCCCTGTGGCCGGGAAGTGCAAACGTACACGTTTTCGGCCGAAAACGCGTTTACCGGCGAAAACGCACACAACGGCTCTTTCTGAGAAAAAGCAAGCACGGAGGACGAGAATCGCTTTTGCCCTGCGTAGCGTTCCGGGCAGCGGGTAGAACCAGGCAGAGAATTCCCGGCTAGCAGCTTCCCTGTGGCCGGGAAGTGCAAACGTACACGTTTTCGGACGAAAACGCGTTTTCCGGCGAAAACGCACACCACGGCTCTTTCTGAGAAAAAGCAAGCACGGAGGACGAGAATCGCTTTTGCCCTGCGTAGCGTTCCGGGCAGCGGGTAGAACCAGGCAGAGAATTCCCGGCTAGCAGCTTCCCTGTGGCGGGGAAGTGCAAACGTACACGTTTTCGGCCGAAAACGCGTTTTCTGGCGAAAACGCACACCACGGCTCTATCTGAGAAAAAGCAAGCACGGAGGACGAGAATCGCTTTTGCCCTGCGTAGTGTTCCGGGCAGCGGGTAGAACCAGGCAGAGAATTCCCGGCTAGCAGCTTCCCTATGGCCGGGAAGTGCGAACGTACACATTTTCGCCGAAAACGCGATTCCGGCGAAAACGCACACCACGGCTCTTTCTGAGAAAAAGCAAGCACGGAGGACGAGAATCGCTTTTGCCCTGCGTAGCGTTCCGGGCAGCGGGTAGAACCAGGCAGAGAATTCCCGGCTAGCAGCTTCCCTGTGGCGGGGAATTGCAAACGTACACGTTTTCGGCCGAAAACGCGTTTTCCGGCGAAAACGCACACCACGGCTCTTTCTGAGAAAAAGCAAGCACGGAGGACGAGAATCGCTTTTGCCCTGCGTAGCGTTCCGGGCAGCGGGTAGAACCAGGCAGAGAATTCCCGGCTAGCAGCTTCCCTGTGGCGGGGAAGTGCAAACGTACACGTTTTCGGCCGAAAACGCGTTTTCCGACGAAAACGCACACCACGGCTCTTTCTGAGAAAAAGCAAGCACGGAGGACGAGAATCGCTTTTGCCCTGCGTAGTGTTCCGGGCAGCGGGTAGAACCAGGCAGAGAATTCCCGGCTAGCAGCTTCCCTGTGGACGGGAAGTGCAAACGTACACGTTTTCGCCGAAAACGCGTTTTCCGGCGAAAACGCACACCACGGCTCTTTCTGAGAAAAAGCAAGCACGGAGGACGAGAATCGCTTTTGCCCTGCGTAGCGTTCCGGGCAGCGGGTAGAACCAGGCAGAGAATTCCCGGCTAGCAGCTTCCCTGTGGCCGGGAAGTGCAAACGTACACGTTTTCGGCCGAAAACGCGTTTTCCGGCGAAAACGCACACCACGGCTCTTTCTGAGAAAAAGCAAGCACGGAGGACGAGAATCGCTTTTGCCCTGCGTAGCGTTCCGGGCAGCGGGTAGAACCAGGCAGAGAATTCCCGGCTAGCAGCTTCCCTGTGGCCGGGAAGTGCAAACGTACACGTTTTCGGCCGAAAACGCGTTTTCCGGCGAAAACGCACACCACGGCTCTTTCTGAGAAAAAGCAAGCACGGAGGACGAGAATCGCTTTTGCCCTGCGTAGCGTTCCGGGCAGCGGGTAGAACCAGGCAGAGAATTCCCGGCTAGCAGCTTCCCTGTGGCGGGGAAGTACAAACGTACACGTTTTCGGCCGAAAACGCGTTTTCCGGCGAAAACGCACACCACGGCTCTTTCTGAGAAAAAGCAAGCACGGAGGACGAGAATCGCTTTTGCCCTGCGTAGCGTTCCGGGCAGCGAGTAGAACCAGGCAGAGAATTCCCGGTTAGCAGCTTCCCTGTGGCCGGGAAGTGCAAACGTACACGTTTTCGGCCGAAAACGCGTTTTCCGGCGAAAACGCACACCACGGCTCTTTCTGAGAAAAAGCAAGCACGGAGGACGAGAATCGCTTTTGCCCTGCGTAGCGTTCCGGGCAGCGGGTAGAACCAGGCAGAGAATTCCCGGCTAGCAGCTTCCCTGTGGCCGGGAAGTGCAAACGTACACGTTTTCGCCGAAAACGCGTTTTCCGGCGAAAACGCACACCACGGCTCTTTCTGAGAAAAAGCAAGCACGGAGGACGAGAATCGCTTTTGCCCTGCGTAGCGTTCCGGGCAGCGGGTAGAACCAGGCAGAGAATTCCCGGCTAGCAGCTTCCCTGTGGCGGGGAAGTGCAAACGTACACGTTTTCGGCCGAAAACGCGTTTTCTGGCGAAAACGCACACCACGGCTCTTTCTGAGAAAAAGCAAGCACGGAGGACGAGAATCGCTTTTGCCCTGCGTAGCGTTCCGGGCAGCGGGTAGAACCAGGCAGAGAATTCCCGGCTAGCAGCTTCCCTGTGGCGGGGAAGTGCAAACGTACACGTTTTCGGCCGAAAACGCGTTTTCCGGCGAAAACGCACACCACGGCTCTTTCTGAGAAAAAGCAAGCACGGAGGACGAGAATCGCTTTTGCCCTGCGTAGCGTTCCGGGCAGCGGGTAGAACCAGGCAGAGAATTCCCGGCTAGCAGCTGCCCTGTGGCCGGGAAGTGCAAACGTACACGTTTTCGGCCGAAAACGCGTTTTCCGGCGAAAGCGCACACCACGGCTCTTTCTGAGAAAAAGCAAGCACGGAGGACGAGAATCGCTTTTGCCCTGCGTAGCGTTCCGGGCAGCGGGTAGAACGAGGCAGAGAATTCCCGGCTAGCAGCTTCCCTGTGGCGGGGAAGTGCAAACGTACACGTTTTCGGCCGAAAACGCGTTTTCTGGCGAAAACGCACACCACGGCTCTTTCTGAGAAAAAGCAAGCACGGAGGACGAGAATCGCTTTTGCCCTGCGTAGTGTTCCGGGCAGCGGGTAGAACCAGGCAGAGAATTCCCGGCTAGCAGCTTCCCTGTGGCCGGGAAGTGCAAATGTACACGTTTTCGCCGAAAACGCGTTTTCCGGCGAAAACGCACACCACGGCTCTTTCTGAGAAAAAGCAAGCACGGAGGACGAGAATCGCTTTTGCCCTGCGTAGCGTTCCGGGCAGCGGGTAGAACCAGGCAGAGAATTCCCGGCTAGCAGCTTCCCTGTGGCGGGGAAGTGCAAACGTACACGTTTTCGGCCGAAAACGCGTTTTCCGGCGAAAACGCACACCACGGCTCTTTCTGAGAAAAAGCAAGCACGGAGGACGAGAATCGCTTTTGCCCTGCGTAGCGTTCCGGGCAGCGGGTAGAACCAGGCAGAGAATTCCCGGCTAGCAGCTTCCCTGTGGCCGGGAAGTGCAAACGTACACGTTTTCGGCCGAAAACGCGTTTTCCCGCGAAAACGCACACCACGGCTCTTTCTGAGAAAAAGCAAGCACGGAGGACGAGAATCGCTTTTGCCCTGCGTAGTGTTCCGGGCAGCGGGTAGAACCAGGCAGAGAATTCCCGGCTAGCAGCTTCCCTGTGGCCGGGAAGTGCAAACGTACACGTTTTCGCCGAAAACGCGTTTTCCGGCGAAAACGCACACCACGGCTCTTTCTGAGAAAAAGCAAGCACGGAGGACGAGAATCGCTTTTGCCCTGCGTAGCGTTCCGGGCAGCGGGTAGAACCAGGCAGAGAATTCCCGGCTAGCAGCTTCCCTGTGGCGGGGAAGTGCAAACGTACACGTTTTTGGCCGAAAACGCGTTTTCCGGCGAAAACGCACACCACGGCTCTTTCTGAGAAAAAGCAAGCACGGAGGACGAGAATCGCTTTTGCCCTGCGTAGCGTTCCGGGCAGCGGGTAGAACCAGGCAGAGAATTCCCGGCTAGCAGCTTCCCTGTGGCGGGGAAGTGCAAACGTACACGTTTTGGGCCGAAAACGCGTTTTCCGGCGAAAACGCACACCACGGCTCTTTCTGAGAAAAAGCAAGCACGGAGGACGAGAATCGCTTTTGCCCTGCGTAGCGTTCCGGGCAGCGGGTAGAACCAGGCAGAGAATTCCCGGCTAGCAGCTTCCCTGTGGCCGGGAAGTGCAAACGTACACGTTTTCGGCCGAAAACGCGTTTTCCCGCGAAAACGCACACCACGGCTCTTTCTGAGAAAAAGCAAGCACGGAGGACGAGAATCGCTTTTGCCCTGCGTAGTGTTCCGGGCAGCGGGTAGAAACAGGCAGAGAATTCCCGGCTAGCAGCTTCCCTGTGGCCGGGAAGTGCAAACGTACACGTTTTCGCCGAAAACGCGTTTTCCGGCGAAAACGCACACCACGGCTCTTTCTGAGAAAAAGCAAGCACGGAGGACGAGAATCGCTTTTGCCCTGCGTAGCGTTCCGGGCAGCGGGTAGAACCAGGCAGAGAATTCCCGGCTAGCAGCTTCCCTGTGGCCGGGAAGTGCAAACGTACACGTTTTCGGCCGAAAACGCGTTTTCTAGCGAAAACGCACACCACGGCTCTTTCTGAGAAAAAGCAAGCACGGAGGACGAGAATCGCTTTTGCCCTGCGTAGTGTTCCGGGCAGCGGGTAGAACCAGGCAGAGAATTCCCGTCTAGCAGCTTCCCTGTGGCCGGGAAGTGCAAACGTAAACGTTTTCGCCGAAAACGCGTTTTCCGGCGAAAACGCACACCACGGCTCTTTCTGAGAAAAAGCAAGCACGGAGGACGAGAATCGCTTTTGCCCTGCGTAGCGTTCCGGGCAGCGGGTAGAACCAGGCAGAGAATTCCCGGCTAGCAGCTTCCCTGTGGCGGGGAAGTGCAAACGTACACGTTTTCGGCCGAAAACGCGTTTTCCGACGAAAACGCACACCACGGCTCTTTCTGAGAAAAAGCAAGCACGGAGGACGAGAATCGCTTTTGCCCTGCGTAGTGTTCCGGGCAGCGGGTAGAACCAGGCAGAGAATTCCCGGCTAGCAGCTTCCCTGTGGCCGGGAAGTGCAAACGTACACGTTTTCGCCGAAAACGCGTTTTCCGGCGAAAACGCACACCACGGCTCTTTCTGAGAAAAAGCAAGCACGGAGGACGAGAATCGCTTTTGCCCTGCGTAGCGTTCCGGGCAGCGGGTAGAACCAGGCAGAGAATTCCCGGCTAGCAGCTTCCCTGTGGCCGGGAAGTGCAAACGTACACGTTTTCGGCCGAAAACGCGTTTACCGGCGAAAACGCACACCACGGCTCTTTCTGAGAAAAAGCAAGCACGGAGGACGAGAATCGCTTTTGCCCTGCGTAGCGTTCCGGGCAGCGGGTAGAACCAGGCAGAGAATTCCCGGCTAGCAGCTTCCCTGTGGCCGGGAAGTGCAAACGTACACGTTTTCGGCCGAAAACGCGTTTTCCGGCGAAAACGCACACCACGGCTCTTTCTGAGAAAAAGCAAGCACGGAGGACGAGAATCGCTTTTGCCCTGCGTAGCGTTCCGGGCAGCGGGTAGAACCAGGCAGAGAATTCCCGGCTAGCAGCTTCCCTGTGGCGGGGAAGTCCAAACGTACACGTTTTCGGCCGAAAACGCGTTTTCCGGCGAAAACGCACACCACGGCTCTTTCTGAGAAAAAGCAAGCACGGAGGACGAGAATCGCTTTTGCCCTGCGTAGCGTTCCGGGCAGCGAGTAGAACCAGGCAGAGAATTCCCGGTTAGCAGCTTCCCTGTGGCCGGGAAGTGCAAACGTACACGTTTTCGGCCGAAAACGCGTTTTCTGGCGAAAACGCACACCACGGCTCTTTCTGAGAAAAAGCAAGCACGGAGGACGAGAATCGCTTTTGCCCTGCGTAGTGTTCCGGGCAGCGGGTAGAACCAGGCAGAGAATTCCCGGCTAGCAGCTTCCCTGTGGCCGGGAAGTGCAAACGTACACGTTTTCGCCGAAAACGCGTTTTCCGGCGAAAACGCACACCACGGCTCTTTCTGAGAAAAAGCAAGCACGGAGGACGAGAATCGCTTTTGCCCTGCGTAGCGTTCCGGGCAGCGGGTAGAACCAGGCAGAGAATTCCCGGCTAGCAGCTTCCCTGTGGCCGGGAAGTGCAAACGTACACGTTTTCGGCCGAAAACGCGTTTTCCGGCGAAAACGCACACCACGGCTCTTTCTGAGAAAAAGCAAGCACGGAGGACGAGAATCGCTTTTGCCCTGCGTAGCGTTCCGGGCAGCGGGTAGAACCAGGCAGAGAATTCCCGGCTAGCAGCTTCCCTGTGGCGGGGAAGTGCAAACGTACACGTTTTCGGCCGAAAACGCGTTTTCTGGCGAAAACGCACACCACGGCTCTTTCTGAGAAAAAGCAAGCACGGAGGACGAGAATCGCTTTTGCCCTGCGTAGCGTTCCGGGCAGCGGGTAGAACCAGGCAGAGAATTCCCGGCTAGCAGCTTCCCTGTGGCGGGGAAGTGCAAACGTACACGTTTTCGGCCGAAAACGCGTTTTCCGGCGAAAACGCACACCACGGCTCTTTCTGAGAAAAAGCAAGCACGGAGGACGAGAATCGCTTTTGCCCTGCGTAGCGTTCCGGGCAGCGGGTAGAACCAGGCAGAGAATTCCCGGCTAGCAGCTGCCCTGTGGCCGGGAAGTGCAAACGTACACGTTTTCGGCCGAAAACGCGTTTTCCGGCGAAAGCGCACACCACGGCTCTTTCTGAGAAAAAGCAAGCACGGAGGACGAGAATCGCTTTTGCCCTGCGTAGCGTTCCGGGCAGCGGGTAGAACCAGGCAGAGAATTCCCGGCTAGCAGCTTCCCTGTGGCGGGGAAGTGCAAACGTACACGTTTTCGGCCGAAAACGCGTTTTCCCGCGAAAACGCACACCACGGCTCTTTCTGAGAAAAAGCAAGCACGGAGGACGAGAATCGCTTTTGCCCTGCGTAGTGTTCCGGGCAGCGGGTAGAACCAGGCAGAGAATTCCCGGCTAGCAGCTTCCCTGTGGCCGGGAAGTGCAAATGTACACGTTTTCGCCGAAAACGCGTTTTCCGGCGAAAACGCACACCACGGCTCTTTCTGAGAAAAAGCAAGCACGGAGGACGAGAATCGCTTTTGCCCTGCGTAGCGTTCCGGGCAGCGGGTAGAACCAGGCAGAGAATTCCCGGCTAGCAGCTTCCCTGTGGCGGGGAAGTGCAAACGTACACGTTTTTCGCCGAAAACGCGTTTTCCGGCGAAAACGCACACCACGGCTCTTTCTGAGAAAAAGCAAGCACGGAGGACGAGAATCGCTTTTGCCCTGCGTAGCGTTCCGGGCAGCGGGTAGAACCTGGCAGAGAATTCCCGGCTAGCAGCTTCCCTGTGGCGGGGAAGTGCAAACGTACACGTTTTGGGCCGAAAACGCGTTTTCCGGCGAAAACGCACACCACGGCTCTTTCTGAGAAAAAGCAAGCACGGAGGACGAGAATCGCTTTTGCCCTGCGTAGCGTTCCGGGCAGCGGGTAGAACCAGGCAGAGAATTCCCGGCTAGCAGCTTCCCTGTGGCCGGGAAGTGCAAACGTACACGTTTTCGGCCGAAAACGCGTTTTCTGGCGAAAACGCACACCACGGCTCTTTCTGAGAAAAAGCAAGCACGGAGGACGAGAATCGCTTTTGCCCTGCGTAGTGTTCCGGGCAGCGGGTAGAACCAGGCAGAGAATTCCCGGCTAGCAGCTTCCCTGTGGCGGGGAAGTGCAAACGTACACGTTTTCGGCCGAAAACGCGTTTTCCCGCGAAAACGCACACCACGGCTCTTTCTGAGAAAAAGCAAGCACGGAGGACGAGAATCGCTTTTGCCCTGCGTAGTGTTCCGGGCAGCGGGTAGAACCAGGCAGAGAATTCCCGGCTAGCAGCTTCCCTGTGGCCGGGAAGTGCAAACGTACACGTTTTCGGCCGAAAACGCGTTTTCCGGCGAAAACGCACACCACGGCTCTTTCTGAGAAAAAGCAAGCACGGAGGACGAGAATCGCTTTTGCCCTGCGTAGCGTTCCGGGCAGCGGGTAGAACCAGGCAGAGAATTCACGGCTAGCAGCTTCCCTGTGGCCGGGAAGTGCAAACGTACACGTTTTCGGCCGAAAACGCGTTTTCTAGCGAAAACGCACACCACGGCTCTTTCTGAGAAAAAGCAAGCACGGAGGACGAGAATCGCTTTTGCCCTGCGTAGTGTTCCGGTCAGCGGGTAGAACCAGGCAGAGAATTCCCGTCTAGCAGCTTCCCTGTGGCCGGGAAGTGCAAACGTAAACGTTTTCGCCGAAAACGCGTTTTCCGGCGAAAACGCACACCACGGCTCTTTCTGAGAAAAAGCAAGCACGGAGGACGAGAATCGCTTTTGCCCTGCGTAGCGTTCCGGGCAGCGGGTAGAACCAGGCAGAGAATTCCCGGCTAGCAGCTTCCCTGTGGCCGGGAAGTGCAAACGTACACGTTTTCGGCCGAAAACGCGTTTTCCGGCGAAAACGCACACCACGGCTCTTTCTGAGAAAAAGCAAGCACGGAGGACGAGAATCGCTTTTGCCCTGCGTAGCGTTCCGGGCAGCGGGTAGAACCAGGCAGAGAATTCCCGGATAGCAGCTTCCCTGTGGCCGGGAAGTGCAAACGTACACGTTTTCGGCCGAAAACGCGTTTTCCCGCGAAAACGCACACCACGGCTCTTTCTGAGAAAAAGCAAGCACGGAGGACGAGAATCGCTTTTGCCCTGCGTAACGTTCCGGGCAGCGGGTAGAACCAGGCAGAGAATTCCCGGCTAGCAGCTTCCCTGTGGCCGGGAAGTGCAAACGTACACGTTTTCGGCCGAAAACGCGTTTTCCGGCGAAAACGCACACCACGGCTCTTTCTGAGAAAAAGCAAGCACGGAGGACGAGAATCGCTTTTGCCCTGCGTACCGTTCCGCGCAGCGGGTAGAACCAGGCAGAGAATTCCCGGCTAGCAGCTTCCCTGTGGCCGGGAAGTTCAAACGTACACGTTTTCGGCCGAAAACGCGTTTTCCGGCGAAAACGCACACCACGGCTCTTTCTGAGAAAAAGCAAGCACGGAGGACGAGAATCGCTTTTGCCCTGCGTAGCGTTCCTGGCAGCGGGTAGAACCAGGCAGAGAATTCCCGTCTAGCAGCTTCCCTGTGGCGGGGAAGGGCAAACGTACACGTTTTCGGCCGAAAACGCGTTTTCCCGCGAAAACGCACACCACGGCTCTTTCTGAGAAAAAGCAAGCACGGAGGACGAGAATCGCTTTTGCCCTGCGTAGCGTTCCGGGCAGCGGGTAGAACCAGGCAGAGAATTCCCGGCTAGCAGCTTCCCTGTGGCCGGGAAGTGCAAACGTACAGGTTTTCGGCCGAAAACGCGTTTTCCCGCGAAAACTCACACCACGGCTCTTTCTGAGAAAAAGCAAGCACGGAGGACGAGAATCGCTTTTGCCCTGCGTAGCGTTCCGGGCAGCGGGTAGAAACAGGCAGAGAATTCCCGGCTAGCAGCTTCCCTGTGGCCGGGAAGTGCAAACGTACACGTTTTCGGCCGAAAACGCCTTTTCTGGCGAAAACGCACACCACGGCTCTTTCTGAGAAAAAGCAAGAACGGAGGACGAGAATCGCTTTTGCCCTGCGTAGTGTTCGGGGCAGCGGGTAGAACCAGGCAGAGAATTCCCGGCTAGCAGCTTCCCTGTGGCCGGGAAGTGCAAACGTACACGTTTTCGGCCGAAAACGCGTTTTCCGGCGAAAACGCACACCACGGCTCTTTCTGAGAAAAAGCAAGCACGGAGGACGAGAATCGCTTTTGCCCTGCGTAGCGTTCCGGGCAGCGGGTAGAACCAGGCAGAGAATTCCCGGCTAGCAGCTGCCCTGTGGCCGGGAAGTGCAAACGTACACGTTTTCGGCCGAAAACGCGTTTTCCGGCGAAAACGCACACCACGGCTCTTTCTGAGAAAAAGCAAGCACGGAGGACGAGAATCGCTTTTGCCCTGCGTAACGTTCCGGGCAGCGGGTAGAACCAGGCAGAGAATTCCCGGCTAGCAGCTTCCCTGTGGCGGGGAAGTGCAAACGTACACGTTTTCGGCCGAAAACGCGTTTTCCGGCGAAAACGCACACCACGGCTCTTTCTGAGAAAAAGCAAGCACGGAGGACAAGAATCGCTTTTGCCCTGCGTAGCGTTCCGGTCAGCGGGTAGAACCAGGCAGAGAATTCCCTGCTAGCAGCTTCCCTGTGGCGGGGAAGTGCAAACGTACACGTTTTCGGCCGAAAACGCGTTTTCTGGCGAAAACGCACACCACGGCTCTTTCTGAGAAAAAGCAAGCACGGAGGACGAGAATCGCTTTTGCCCTGCGTAGTGTTCCGGGCAGCGGGTAGAACCAGGCAGAGAATTCCCGGCTAGCAGCTTCCCTGTGGCCGGGAAGTGCAAACGTACACGTTTTCGCCGAAAACGCGTTTTCCGGCGAAAACACACACCACGGCTCTTTCTGAGAAAAAGCAAGCACGGAGGACGAGAATCGCTTTTGCCCTGCGTAGCGTTCCGGGCAGCGGGTAGAACCAGGCAGAGAATTCCCGTCTAGCAGCTTCCCTGTGGCCGGGAAGTGCAAACGTACACGTTTTCGGCTGAAAACGCGTTTACCGGCGAAAATGCACACCACGGCTCTTTCTGAGAAAAAGCAAGCACGGAGGACGAGAATCGCTTTTGCCCTGCGTAGAGTTCTGAGCAGCGGGTAGAAATAGGCAGCGAATTGCCGGCTAGCAGCTTCCCTGTGGCCGGGAAGTGCAAACGTACACGTTTTCGGCCGAATACGCGTTTTCCGGCGAAAACGCACACCACGGCTCTTTCTGAGAAAAAGCAAGCACGGAGGACGAGAATCGCTTTTGCCCTGCGTAGCGTTCCGGGCAGCGGGTAGAACCAGGCAGAGAATTCCCGGCTAGCAGCTTCCCTGTGGCGGGGAAGTGCAAACGTACACGTTTTCGGCCGAAAACGCGTTTTCCGGCGAAAACGCACACCACGGCTCTTTCTGAGAAAAAGCAAGCACGGAGGACGAGAATCGCTTTTGCCCTGCGTAGCGTTCCGGGCAGCGGGTAGAACCAGGCAGAGAATTCCCGGCTAGCAGCTTCCCTGTGGCCGGGAAGTGCAAACGTACACGTTTTCGGCCGAAAACGCGTTTTCCGGCGAAAACGCACACCACGGCTCTTTCTGAGAAAAAGCAAGCACGGAGGACGAGAATCGCTTTTGCCCTGCGTAGCGTTCCGGGCAGCGGGTAGAACCAGGCAGAGAATTCCCGGCTAGCAGCTTCCCTGTGGCGGGGAAGTGCAAACGTACACGTTTTCGGCCGAAAACGCGTTTTCCGGCGAAAACGCACACCACGGCTCTTTCTGAGAAAAAGCAAGCACGGAGGACGAGAATCGCTTTTGCCCTGCGTAGCGTTCCGGGCAGCGGGTAGAACCAGGCAGAGAATTCCCGGCTAGCAGCTTCCCTGTGGCGGGGAAGTGCAAACGTACACGTTTTCGGCCGAAAACGCGTTTTCCGGCGAAAACGCACACCACGGCTCTTTCTGAGAAAAAGCAAGCACGGAGGACGAGAATCGCTTTTGCCCTGCGTAGCGTTCCGGGCAGCGGGTAGAACCAGGCAGAGAATTCCCGGCTAGCAGCTTCCCTGTGGCGGGGAAGTGCAAACATACACGTTTTCGGCCGAAAACGCGTTTTCCGACGAAAACGCACACCACGGCTCTTTCTGAGAAAAAGCAAGCACGGAGGACGAGAATCGCTTTTGCCCTGCGTAGCGTTCCGGGCAGCGGGTAGAACCAGGCAGAGAATTGCCGGCTAGCAGCTTCCCTGTGGCGGGGAAGTGCAAACGTACGCGTTTTCGGCCGAAAACGCGTTTTCTTGCGAAAACGCACACCACGGCTCTTTCTGAGAAAAAGCAAGCACGGAGGACGAGAATCGCTTTTGCCCTGCGTAGCGTTCCGGGCAGCGGGTAGAACCAGGCAGAGAATTCCCGGCTAGCAGCTTCCCTGTGGCCGGGAAGTGCAAACGTACACGTTTTCGGCCGAAAACGCGTTTTCCGGCGAAAACGCACACCACGGCTCTTTCTGAGAAAAAGCAAGCACGGAGGACGAGAATCGCTTTTGCCCTGCGTAGCGTTCCGGGCAGCGGGTAGAACCAGGCAGAGAATTCCCGGCTAGCAGCTTCCCTGTGGCCGGGAAGTGCAAACGTACAGGTTTTCGGCCGAAAACGCTTTTTCCCGCGAAAACTCACACCACGGCTCTTTCTGAGAAAAAGCAAGCACGGAGGACGAGAATCGCTTTTGCCCTGCGTAGCGTTCCGGGCAGCGGGTAGAACCAGGCAGAGAATTCCCGGCTAGCAGCTTCCCTGTGGCCGGGAAGTGCAAACGTACACGTTTTCGGCCGAAAACGCGTTTTCCGGCGAAAACGCACACCACGGCTCTTTCTGAGAAAAAGCAAGCACGGAGGACGAGAATCGCTTTTGCCCTGCGTAGCGTTCCGGGCAGCGGGTAGAACCAGGCAGAGAATTCCCGGCTAGCAGCTTCCCTGTGGCCGGGAAGTGCAAACGTACACGTTTTCGGCCGAAAACGCGTTTTCCCGCGAAAACGCACACCACGGCTCTTTCTGAGAAAAAGCAAGCACGGAGGACGAGAATCGCTTTTGCCCTGCGTAGCGTTCCGGGCAGCGGGTAGAACCAGGCAGAGAATTCCCGGCTAGCAGCTTCCCTGTGGCGGGGAAGTGCAAACGTACACGTTTTCGGCCGAAAACGCGTTTTCCGGCGAAAACGCACACCACGGCTCTTTCTGAGAAAAAGCAAGCACGGAGGACGAGAATCGCTTTTGCCCTGCGTAGCGTTCCTGGCAGCGGGTAGAACCAGGCAGAGAATTCCCGTCTAGCAGCTTCCCTGTGGCGGGGAAGTGCAAACGCACACGTTTTCGGCCGAAAACGCGTTTTCCGGCGAAAACGCACACCACGGCTCTTTCTGAGAAAAAGCAAGCACGGAGGACGAGAATCGCTTTTGCCCTGCGTAGCGTTCCGGGCAGCGGGTAGAACCAGGCAGAGAATTCCCGGCTAGCAGCTTCCCTATGGCCGGGAAGTGCAAACGTACACGTTTTCGGCCGAAAACGCGTTTTCCCGCGAAAACGCACACCACGGCTCTTTCTGAGAAAAAGCAAGCACGGAGGACGAGAATCGCTTTTGCCCTGCGTAACGTTCCGGGCAGCGGGTAGAACCAGGCAGAGAATTGCCGTCTAGCAGCTTCCCTGTGGCCGGGAAGTGCAAACGTACACGTTTTCGGCCGAAAACGCGTTTACCGGCGAAAACGCACACCACGGCTCTTTCTGAGAAAAAGCAAGCACGGAGGACGAGAACCGCTTTTGCCCTGCGTAGCGTTCCGGGCAGCGGGTAGAACCAGGCAGAGAATTCCCGGCTAGCAGCTTCCCTGTGGCCGGGAAGTTCAAACGTACACGTTTTCGGTCGAAAACGCGTTTTCCGGCGAAAACGCACACCACGGCTCTTTCTGAGAAAAAGCAAGCACGGAGGACGAGAATCGCTTTTGCCCTGCGTAGCGTTCCTGGCAGCGGGTAGAACCAGGCAGAGAATTCCCGGCTAGCAGCTTCCCTGTGGCGGGGAAGTGCAAACGTACACGTTTTCGGCCGAAAACGCGTTTTCCGGCGAAAACGCACACCACGGCTCTTTCTGAGAAAAAGCAAGCACGGAGGACGAGAATCGCTTTTGCCCTGCGTAGCGTTCCTGGCAGCGGGTAGAACCAGGCAGAGAATTCCCGGCTAGCAGCTTCCCTGTGGCGGGGAAGTGCAAACGTACACGTTTTTGGCCGAAAACGCGTTTACCGGCGAAAACGCACACCACGGCTCTTTCTGAGAAAAAGCAAGCACGGAGGACGAGAATCGCTTTTGCCCTGCGTAGAGTTCTGAGCAGCGGGTAGAAATAGGCAGCGAATTGCCGGCTAGCAACTTCCCTGTGGCCGGGAAGTGCAAACGTACACGTTTTCGGCCGAATACGCGTTTTCCGGCGAAAACGCACACCACGGCTCTTTCTGAGAAAAAGCAAGCACGGAGGACGAGAATCGCTTTTGCCCTGCGTAGCGTTCCTGGCAGCGGGTAGAACCAGGCAGAGAATTCCCGTCTAGCAGCTTCCCTGTGGCGGGGAAGTGCAAACGTACACGTTTTCGGCCGAAAACGCGTTTTCCGGCGAAAACGCACACCACGGCTCTTTCTGAGAAAAAGCAAGCACGGAGGACGAGAATCGCTTTTGCCCTGCGTAGCGTTCCGGGCAGCGGGTAGAACCAGGCAGAGAATTCCCGGCTAGCAGCTTCCCTGTGGCCGGGAAGTGCAAACGTACACGTTTTCGGCCGAAAACGCGTTTTCCCGCGAAAACGCACACCACGGCTCTTTCTGAGAAAAAGCAAGCACGGAGGACGAGAATCGCTTTTGCCCTGCGTAACGTTCCGGGCAGCGGGTAGAACCAGGCAGAGAATTCCCGGCTAGCAGCTTCCCTGTGGCCGGGAAGTGCAAACGTACACGTTTTCGGACGAAAACGCGTTTACCGGCGAAAACGCACACCACGGCTCTTTCTGAGAAAAAGCAAGCACGGAGGACGAGAATCGCTTTTGCCCTGCGTAGCGTTCCGGGCAGCGGGTAGAACCAGGCAGAGAATTCCCGGCTAGCAGCTTCCCTGTGGCCGGGAAGTGCAAACGTACACGTTTTCGGCCGAAAACGCGTTTACCGGCGAAAACGCACACCACGGCTCTTTCTGAGAAAAAGCAAGCACGGAGGACGAGAATCGCTTTTGCCCTGCGTAGCGTTCCGGGCAGCGGGTAGAACCAGGCAGAGAATTCCCGGCTAGCAGCTTCCCTGTGGCGGGGAAGTGCAAACGTACACGTTTTCGGCCGAAAACGCGTTTTCCGGCGAAAACGCACACCACGGCTCTTTCTGAGAAAAAGCAAGCACGGAGGACGAGAATCGCTTTTGCCCTGCGTAGCGTTCCGGGCAGCGGGTAGAACCAGGCAGAGAATTCCCGGCTAGCAGCTTCCCTGTGGCCGGGAAGTGCAAACGTACACATTTTCGGCCGAAAACGCGATTCCGGCGAAAACGCACACCACGGCTCTTTCTGAGAAAAAGCAAGCACGGAGGACGAGAATCGCTTTTGCCCTGCGTAGCGTTCCGGGCAGCGGGTAGAACCAGGCAGAGAATTCCCGGCTAGCAGCTTCCCTGTGGCGGGGAAGTGGAAACGTACACGTTTTCGGCCGAAAACGCGTTTTCCGGCGAAAACGCACACCACGGCTCTTTCTGAGAAAAAGCAAGCACGGAGGACGAGAATCGCTTTTGCCCTGCGTAGCGTTCCGGGCAGCGGGTAGAACCAGGCAGAGAATTCCCGGCTAGCAGCTTCCCTGTGGCGGGGAAGTGCAAACATACACGTTTTCGGCCGAAAACGCGTTTTCCGGCGAAAACGCACACCACGGCTCTTTCTGAGAAAAAGCAAGCACGGAGGACGAGAATCGCTTTTGCCCTGCGTAGCGTTCCGGGCAGCGGGTAGAACCAGGCAGAGAATTGCCCGGCTAGCAGCTTCCCTGTGGCGGGGAAGTGCAAACGTACACGTTTTCGGCCGAAAACGCGTTTTCTTGCGAAAACGCACACCACGGCTCTTTCTGAGAAAAAGCAAGCACGGAGGACGAGAATCGCTTTTGCCCTGCGTAGCGTTCCGGGCAGCGGGTAGAACCAGGCAGAGAATTCCCGGCTAGCAGCTTCCCTGTGGCCGGGAAGTGCAAACGTACACGTTTTCGGCCGAAAACGCGTTTTCCGGCGAAAACGCACACCACGGCTCTTTCTGAGAAAAAGCAAGCACGGAGGACGAGAATCGCTTTTGCCCTGCGTAGCGTTCCGGGCAGCGGGTAGAACCAGGCAGAGAATTCCCGGCTAGCAGCTTCCCTGTGGCCGGGGAAGTGCAAACGTACAGGTTTTCGGCCGAAAACGCTTTTTCCCGCGAAAACTCACACCACGGCTCTTTCTGAGAAAAAGCAAGCACGGAGGACGAGAATCGCTTTTGCCCTGCGTAGCGTTCCGGGCAGCGGGTAGAACCAGGCAGAGAATTCCCGGCTAGCAGCTTCCCTGTGGCCGGGAAGTGCAAACGTACACGTTTCGGCCGAAAACGCGTTTTCCGGCGAAAACGCACACCACGGCTCTTTCTGAGAAAAAGCAAGCACGGAGGACGAGAATCGCTTTTGCCCTGCGTAGCGTTCCGGGCAGCGGGTAGAACCAGGCAGAGAATTCCCGGCTAGCAGCTTCCCTGTGGCCGGGAAGTGCAAACGTACACGTTTTCGGCCGAAAACGCGTTTTCCCGCGAAAACGCACACCACGGCTCTTTCTGAGAAAAAGCAAGCACGGAGGACGAGAATCGCTTTTGCCCTGCGTAGCGTTCCGGGCAGCGGGTAGAACCAGGCAGAGAATTCCCGGCTAGCAGCTTCCCTGTGGCGGGAAGTGCAAACGTACACGTTTTCGGCCGAAAACGCGTTTTCCGGCGAAAACGCACACCACGGCTCTTTCTGAGAAAAAGCAAGCACGGAGGACGAGAATCGCTTTTGCCCTGCGTAGCGTTCCTGGCAGCGGGTAGAACCAGGCAGAGAATTCCCGTCTAGCAGCTTCCCTGTGGCGGGGAAGTGCAAACGCACACGTTTTCGGCCGAAAACGCGTTTTCCGGCGAAAACGCACACCACGGCTCTTTCTGAGAAAAAGCAAGCACGGAGGACGAGAATCGCTTTTGCCCTGCGTAGCGTTCCGGGCAGCGGGTAGAACCAGGCAGAGAATTCCCGGCTAGCAGCTTCCCTATGGCCGGGAAGTGCAAACGTACACGTTTTCGGCCGAAAACTCGTTTTCCCGCGAAAACGCACACCACGGCTCTTTCTGAGAAAAAGCAAGCACGGAGGACGAGAATCGCTTTTGCCCTGCGTAACGTTCCGGGCAGCGGGTAGAACCAGGCAGAGAATTGCCGTCTAGCAGCTTCCCTGTGGCCGGGAAGTGCAAACGTACACGTTTTCGGCCGAAAACGCGTTTACCGGCGAAAACGCACACCACGGCTCTTTCTGAGAAAAAGCAAGCACGGAGGACGAGAACCGCTTTTGCCCTGCGTAGCGTTCCGGGCAGCGGGTAGAACCAGGCAGAGAATTCCCGGCTAGCAGCTTCCCTGTGGCCGGGAAGTTCAAACGTACACGTTTTCGGTCGAAAACGCGTTTTCCGGCGAAAACGCACACCACGGCTCTTTCTGAGAAAAAGCAAGCACGGAGGACGAGAATCGCTTTTGCCCTGCGTAGCGTTCCGGGCAGCGGGTAGAACCAGGCAGAGAATTCCCGGCTAGCAGCTTCCCTGTGGCGGGAAGTGCAAACGTACACGTTTTCGGCCGAAAACGCGTTTTCCGGCGAAAACGCACACCACGGCTCTTTCTGAGAAAAAGCAAGCACGGAGGACGAGAATCGCTTTTGCCCTGCGTAGCGTTCCTGGCAGCGGGTAGAACCAGGCAGAGAATTCCCGGCTAGCAGCTTCCCTGTGGCGGGGAAGTGCAAACGTACACGTTTTCGGCCG
>NW_027437993.1:0-54033 GCF_965140245.1 Athene noctua | reverse complement strand
CAGCCAGATGGATGAATCTTGCTCAGAGGCAGCGCGGGAGGGGGGTGTTTGCAGGGTCTGTGTTCTGCCGCAGGCACTTGCGGCGGGCGGAGGAAGCAAGCAGCCGATTCAGTGTGAATGATAGAGCAAGCTTCAACTTTATTGAAAGAAATCACCCCTTATATAAGCACTCTACAATAATCACGCACACTACTCATAAATCTATTGGGTACATGTAACAGGCTACATTATAATGTCCCAGCCCCTTGTGGCATCTCAGACATGTCACAACATCTTCCCTCTTCTGGCCTGCCTCCTTTCCCAAGGTTGTTTTTTACCATCAAGGCCATTGTGTACCTCAGTTTCTCTCTTTGTTAACATAACAGTCCTTTGTTAGGCATAACTGTACCCTGGGTTTTTCCTCTGTTTACCTCAGGTGGCTGTGACCAGCTCCTGCAGAGACCCATGGCCTTGCTCTCTGCAAGCCCTTCTCCAACAGGCACTAACCAAGCTCTGCTCTTACAGTCCTCCCATCCCTGCCCACAACCACCCTGCCCGGGCATCGTGTCCCAGCCCAGGCCCGCGGATCCTGACCAGGGGCCTGCGGGAGAGCTGAGCACGCACACGACCAATGAGATCAAGCAGTGCCCCTTTATTACAACTAAGAAAGCCCTTTTATACTCTTCTCCCGCACACGTGAGGAACATGCAGTACAAGTCCTCAAGATTGGACAGTTAAGTTAGCCCGCGCTTTAAACCTTCTTATGACTGGATAAAAAGTGCCACATCAGCCGTGCCAGGCTTCCCGCCCTGTGGAACTTCCTCTTCCGTCCCAACCCCTGCCGGGGGTTGTTTGTCTCGTCGAGTTTCTCCCCCCTCCTTCGGGGTCACATCCTTATCGCATTCTTGCTCAGGCTGAGGCTCTTACCAGTCTTGTTCTCAGGCAGGATTGCTCACATGGCCATTCTCTCGCAGAAAGCCCTCTAGAATCCCAACAGGGGCCCTGGAGCCATCCCAGGGCTTTGCACGCTGCAAAGCAGCCCTGGTTCTTTTAATTAGCCAGGGACTGTAAATGAGCACGGGGTGTGCGCAGGCCCCTGCTGCAGAGCCCAGGAGAGTGCTGCACGCTTCTGGGGTCACCGTCAGTAGAGGGAAAAGCCATTTGGCAGCCAGGCTGCCGGCAGCGGGCTCACAGGCAGGCTCCGTGGGGCAGCACGAGCAGCGAGCACTCCCCAGCAAGCGAGACCAGACAGCTCCCTGGCATTGAAATCCCTGGGCCCTGCATGCACCCAGATCAGGGACCATGGAGGGAACATTCCCCAGGACCAAGAGCAGGGTCCTGGCACCACCACCATCTCCTTCCCATCCATGCCCATGCATTCCTGGCCACTGATCCCACCACCCAACCCCAACCACCCACCCGTCCTTCCCCCTATGTGCTTTTCCATCCTTTAGCTCCTTTTCAGTCTGTCTCTACGTGTTTAAGATTAGAAAGTCAGCATTTGCCTTCTCATCCACTCTGCAGGAGTCCCACTGTCTACAAGGGCATAGAGGAGGATGCAGACAAGCACCTTGTAAGAACAGAACCAAATGAACTCACCCACCCCGTGCCTGGGAAGCACCCACCAGCTCCCACTGTGTGGCAGAGAACGGTGGGGGCAGAGGGGGCTTTATTAGGGGGTCCCAGGGCAGCCAGATGTCTGTGAGGGCCCGCTCAGAGACATCAAAGGGTTCTCCTGGGTTGCCGGGTTTCAGCTTCAGTTTAATCCTCTCTTTTGTTGGTGTTAGATAATTGAAAGCGACTGGTGCTGCCCAAGAGCAGAGTGCACCAGAACAGAGCCAGTGACCCATCAAGCACATGACTCTAATAAATATAGATCCTAATTATTACTGACCGAAGACAAAGACTCTACCCTCCTTTTCCTAGGTGCAATTCATAGTACTCCAAAAGGCCAGGCCGAGCCATAATTTACATTTTATTTACCCAGCAAACACCATCCAGGCACCAGTGCTGGGCACCCCTGAGGCACGGGGCAGAGCAGCACAGTCTGGGCATCACCCCAAGCCCTGGGCTGAAGCAGAGATGGTGGCACAGGCAGTGCCCAGGTGACACAACCAGTCGTCACAACATCTTTTGACTGAAACTCTATATTGTGTCCTTCAAAGAGGCCAGAACAGCAAGGGAGATCAGACAGGACCTGGACAAGAACCTTCCCAGCCCGGACTCCCCCCAGCCATCCTCCGAAAGAGAGACCATGAGCCAAACTTTGCTGCGTCCCCCTCCCCACCTTACGATACCCTCGCTCCTCTCAGCTCTAATTCAAAGGAAGGGAAGCGCGTGCTCAAAGCAGGGAGACGCATCCTATGGTGCAGCGGCGCCAAGATACCTCGTCCCTCACGGGCATGGTCCCCCTGGGCACAGGAGGGTCCTTCTGGCTGCACAGGGTGCGAAGGGCCTCGGCAGCGGAGCCCGGGGGCTCTCCGGCCCTCGATACCACGGCCTGCGCCGGCTGGCACAGCTGACGCTGTGGTGCTCTGCAGCACCCTTATCTCTCCGGAGAGGTTTTCATTGCACCCTCAGACACTAGGAGATGGAGATACTCGACTCGCTGATACTGCTCTGCAAATTCATCACAGAGGGGGGTGGGAAGGGGAACAGCTTGTTCCCACCTGTCGCTCCATGGAAGCTTTGCCCTTTACCAGCGACAAATAATCAATTCCCAACCAAGTCTGGACAAAATTGGTGCCCTCGTCTGGTGCACAACAGGAAAACCACCAAGAAGTTTAGCCCCTGCCTACAAATGACCCACTATGGGGGCAGCAACCACCAGGCAGCACGGGGGGTCCCCAGGGCACCGAGAGCTTGGATCACACTATCCATGGCTGCCTGAGGTACGATCCACGCCATAAGCGTTGTAAATCCACAAACTTTCTTTGCCAGGTGGGGCTGGCCACTTCCCTCGGGTCAGAGAAGGGGCCATTGCCAATGCCCAGAGCTGGCAGTGCCATCCCCACTGCACTCGGGAGGAGGGATGGCAGCAGATCTCGGAAGTTTTGGCACCTGGAGACGGACCCAAGCTTGCTGTGGCCACGGCGCAATGAAAGCATGGGGGCAAGATGGGCTGCCAGCCCCACGGCAGGAGGCTCCCGGTGGGCCCCAACAGCTCCCACACCTCCGGCAGAGCTTTTCCCCAGGCTGCTCAGGTGGGAGCAGCTCCAAGGAGCAGGGAAGAGGTGTCTGCACCCCGGCACAGCTCGCGCCTCCAGACACCCAGGCAGGCTGCAGGGGGCTTCCTTCCTCCTCTCCCCTCCCAGCAGCACAAAGCACCAGCCTGCCCTCCTGGATGCTGCTTTTCTGCTGGTGTTCCGTGAGTCACATCGCTGATGCCACCTCTCCACGTCACCGGGGTTTGGAGACGGATTTAATGAGACTTTGTTTTCTTCAGCTAAGAAAAACCTCCAAGAAGCTCAGTCTCAAGCATCCTGAGGAGCCAGCAGGTCTCTGCTACTGCCACTGTCCCCACAGGAGGTCAGATTTAACTGGAAAAGGGTCCAGCAGGCCGGCTGACGGCAAAAGCAGAGCATCAGAGACCTGGGGAACAACATGCCAACGTCACCCAAGAATGCCTTTGTCCTCAGCAGAGCCTGCCACATGCCCCTCCTCACAGGACATGGCAGGTGACATCCTGCTGTGCCTTACCCTGCCCTGAGCAAAGCCCCACGCTGGAGCGAGGGAGGGGCTGCAAAGTGACAGGGGCACCGTGTCTGCAGCCAGGGGAGCCGGCAGCAGCTCCGACGGCTTCGGCACAAGAGGCTGAGGTGCTGACCCGGCTGGCGTTCACACAGGCGTGCTGGCACTTACCCACCAACACCACGCTCCTGCCCTGCAGTCTGGGGCCACCGACCCCCAGAGACGCCGGCATCTTCCTTGGGCTGCCCGGCAGCTGTTGTAATGCAAGTCACACCCGGGAAGGGAATCCTGATTTACACCAGTATAGAGGGACATTTAAGCCTATAGTTTTTTAAATCCAGAAGAATAAACCCTTGCAAAGCAGAAGGGAACAAAATTCATTATAAAAATCAAGGGAAACGAGGAGCATTTTTTTTCTCTTTTATGAAGGTCACTAAAAAGGGAAACATCATGTGGGGTCCCTGGGAAACCAGTAATGTAAACAGTCAGCAGGCAGAGGGCATCTTCTACTAACGAAGGTGTCTTGCCAAAATACATAGGCATCATATAAATGATTAGATAACGTAATTCCAGTTAATTTGCTGCCTGGTCAGCCACAGCCCTCCTGACACGCTCCTGAGCCCAGCCAATAACATTAAGAAAGAATTACGTTGGTATAGGGCAGCTGGCTGACTTGACCCCGAAAGCAGCACCTTCTCCAGGACGGGGCAGGGTGGGTGCTGCAGCCCCACAGCCCTCTCTGCTCACCCAACACCATTCTCCCAAGGCACCATGGGCAGCCGTGACCACTAGGCATGTCCTCGAGAGCCAAAAGAGAGGACTGGCCACTAGATTGAGGACAAGGAGACCAATATTTCTTTTCAGAGGCTTGCTTGGCAAGTGTCACCTTCCCAGGGGCTCTAGAGAGCTGCTGACACGTGGTCTCTGGCTGTGGGAGTCTGTAACCTCTCAGCAGGTTTAAGGGGTGAAACAGGCCAGGGTCATAGCGCTGCAGACCAGAAAAAGGCCAGAAAAATCCAGGACAATTCAATATTCCTCCCTCTCACTGCCATAACCTCCAGTCTCAAGTGTACCCATTTCATCCCAAGCAGTGTCCTGCCCTCAGGACCGGCCAACAGCACACGCCTTGGGAAGACACAAGCAGGGGATGACGACACAGCAGCACTTCCCAGAAAGGGTCTCCCAGCCCTCACCCACCTGCAGCTCTGCCATGAACAGCCCTGGATGGATCCTTCTGCCCAGTGCCTCTGACTGCCCATCTCACCCTGCCCACAGCTCTCCCCTCTCTCCTTCTGGGGCTGCAGACAGGACAGGGGTTGTCTCTGTTTGTTGGGCCCTGGGGGAGTTCCCAAAGGACAAGGAGGCAGCCACCACCCCCTCTGCGCTAGCGATACCCTGATCCCATGGGGAGAAAGAGACCCAAGAGGTGGAAGGCTGGGGCATCCTTCCCTCCAAAGAAAGCTGCAGCGTTTGAAAGCAAAGACAAGGTGCAGGATCAGGTCTTGCACCTGCAGCCTGGAGCGGGTTTTCACGTACAAATCCCACTACAACTCCTTCCCATTACCCTTCTCTCGCTGCTGCTCTGAACTATTGGCACTTCGTAGCACCAAATATTCAGCATGCCCCACATAATTTTAAAACCATTATGTAAGCTGCTCTCTCCCCCATCTCTCGATGTCTCCAATTGGTGTGTCAGAATGTAATTAGCTTTTGATGGGACGTTAAGATTTCTTGGGCTCCTGTGGAGAGGCAGCATGGGCAGAGGCGAGGCAACGGATTGTGACTGTCACCCCATGGAAAGTGCTCAAAGATGCTGGAAGGCTCATTTACAAAAATATAAAATAAGATGAATTTTGAAAATCCAAAAGCAACAGACCCAGTAGGCTTTAGTTTAATTGACTGAAATCACTGAGACTTTTTTACCTCTGTGCTTTCTCCCGCTTGGAGAAAAATGGAAATTAACTGTCTCAGGACCAACAGAGGAGTGCCATGCTGTGGCAATGGTCGGGGCTCTGTTGCAAACCCAGCTCCTCCAGAGGCTGAGAATTTCCTCCCCGAGCTGTTCGGTCCTGCCTTTCTGACCGGGGCTATGCCGTAAGCTTTGGTGCTGCAGCCAGTCTCATGAGCCTCCTCCACCCGCACCAGCCCCACCACAAACCCACCAACCCCCCGGCCATTCCGGGGCAGGACACTGCACCCTGGCAGCAGAAAGGGCAGCGGGAGGTGATCGTTTCCTGCAGCCACGCTCCCAACAGCACATCCGATGGTGGCAAAGTGCAACCCGCAGCCTACCTCCAAACAAGGCGGCACCTGAAACCCAGGCCTGCGGTTCAGGGGAAGGTTGGTGCCTCCAAACAGAGCGGCAGCCTCAGCTGCCGCCGCGGCTGGGCTGAGCTCCCTCAGTGCTCGGCACATCACAGACCTCCAGCGTGGTGAGGCAGGACAGCAGAGTTAATGCCTCCCACAGACGGGAGACACGCACCGAGGCATGGGGTGCTTTCACCGGGGAGAAGCATTTACCAGCAAGGCCAGATGTTTCAGCATCTGTTCTGTCATCCCCGAGTCCTTCCGCAGCTCTGGCTGGGGTGCCCCATTGGGAGAAAGAAGACACGATCCTGCAGAAAGGTGCAAGTCCTCACTCAGGTAAACCATGCGGGAGATGGGTGTTCCAGGGCTTCCAGCCCGGCCTTAGTGCTGCAACCTAGAGATCTGTGACGGAGCTCTGACAGAAACAAATGCATGTTGGTGTCCCTTTTCCAGCCTCCCAGGCATAGTGTGATGGAGAGCTGCAGCACCAGTGCCCTAACGATCCCATGCACACAATACCCCATCTCCAGAGCCTGCTCCACACTCCTCCCACTACCCGAGCCCCATGGCAGTATAAAACAAGGCTGGCAATTCCCCCACAACAAGTTTTCTGCCATCTGGCCTGGCCTGAACTTTCACAAGAGCATCTGCCCCGGCCAGCAACAGCACACAGAGCATTTACATCCCCACAGATGGTGCTTACATCACCGAGCAGTGTGTCTGCCTACACACCAGCCCCGGCCCAAAGCCCATTAGAGTCATCAGATGCTTTTCATTGACTTCAGCAGGCTCTGGACGAGGTCGGTTTGGTCAGAGTCTCCACCGGCGCAGACAGAGGCATGTCAGTGAATCCTATAGGATGCCCAAGCACATCTGCATTCACATCAGCCACGTAAACGCTTCCCTAAACACAGACCTGCCACAAGCTCCTTGCAAATGCACGAGGCCTGATGTTAACGCACTCCTGGCTCTGCATTAGTCGGTGATGTGAAACAGACCCATCCAATCCAATAACCAGCCATTCCCATCAAGTGCCAGTTCAACTGGATAATGGGTCATACGGATTGCTTCAAGGGCCGGACCAATTTCACTTGCCCTTTTAATGATTATTATGACATTATCTATATTATTTCTGCTCAGCAAAATTAATTCCTCTTTCCCCACCCTCTGGATGCAAGTCTGTTCAAGTCTCTATTCCTGCTGAGACAGAAGCTAAGGAGACCTCTGGCAAGGACTGGACTTAATTCGCTTCTAAAGTGTTGTCAGGCAATTTGATATTTTTCTCTACTACTGCCACCACCATTAACGGAAAGAAAACAATAAATGTGTCTGGTCACCTAAGTAGTCAGCCTCCCCTTTCATAGCTCTGCTGACGTTTCTGTCTCCAGCCTGGACAGTAACTCATTCCATTTTAATTTTAGCAAACGGTTTCTTTATGATCAGAGACATTTTTGTATTTGTACTTGTTTGCATCTCCCTTAAAAATCAGTATTTCGTTTGGGGATGCAGGGTTATTGCCTGCTCCTCAAAATAAAGTATATATGGCATGAGGATATTTCAAATTATTTTCTCGGGTTTCCTCCACTCAGGAGCAGCAATTGCCTTTCCAGCCACCCCTGGGAGCAGCCCAGAGGAGTCAGTCCCAGTCCCTGAACACTGCACGGTGCATCAGGCCAGCCAGGCCACGGGGGGAAACGGGGCTTCTTGGGGCTGTACAGGATCACAAAAAAGCAAAAAGAATTCGAACAAACTTTTGTTTCCCTGGGCCAGACACATCTGTGGCTGCATTTACTCCTCGAGCAGAAGCCGTGTGTCCCTGCAGTTTCACCCGTACAAATCTCCTGCAGAAGCCACGCGTGCAGACGCAGGGACAGCTCTGCCCTGGCACGCTCGCCTCCCCCATCGGCCACACTGCCAGCAAACAGGGACCTTGGGGCTGGGCGAGCTCAGGGCTCCTGCTGCCTTCAGGCACTTGTCATTCTTGAGTGCTCTGAATATAAAATAATGAAGCTGATGAGATTCCTGTGCAGCAACCAGCTCCTCTCTCGGCTGCCAGGTGACCCCGGAGAGGTTTGGGCAGGAGCAGGTGGAGCTCCCATGGCATGTGCATCGAGGGGGCGACCTGGGAGACTCCAGTCCCCAGTTCTGGGGTCCAGGCCTGTGGCAGACCCCAAAAAGGCATCAGGCAACATTTGAACATTGTGCCCCAGAGCTGCTGACTATCGGAAGTGGTTTCCTCAGAAATATATGGTACCTTGACACTCACGCGTTCACCAAGCCACCAATCCCTCGAGCACTCGCCAATCGTACAACAACCTGGAGAAAACAGGCAGGTGATTTGCAACGTGCAGCATCTCCTCTGCCTGGGCAGCTTACACCAAAGCGGCCCTGGCTCCTCTCTCTGCTGTTCCTTTCCCCATTGTTCACTCTGACCCCCGTGCACTTGCACCCACCACCAGCCCCCCTTCCCCACGGCACAGAGCAGTTCCTTTAAAGGGTGCCCTTGGGACCCAGGTGTCTCGAGGATAATGATCACATGCTCTTACCTGAATACCCCTCTGATCTCTGCCACCAAATAAGAATTGACAAGAGAAGTGGGTTGGATATATACATAGCAATTTTCTAATGTTTTGAGCCAATTTGGTTAAAGCTGCTGAACAAGAAAGCCTGAATCCTCAACAGAGCAACAAGACAGGCAGAGGAGTGATGGGAGCTCTGAGCTCAAACGCGGTTCTGCCCTAACCTAGAGGGACTGTGTGAAAGGCTGAAGGAGGTGTTTGTCCTCCCTTGGCCGTTACATCAAGGCTGCTGAGAAAAGCTTCCAGCAGGTTTCTACAATACAGTAATATCTCCACTGGGGCCCAGTATGAGACTCCTCAAGTGCTCTGAACCCACCCACAAAACGGAGGGAAAGGTTTTGCATACGGGCTGCTACAGGTTTTGTATGCTGGAGACTGTGCCTCTGTGCATATACACCTTGAGTAATTATAGAACATTTGTAGGTAGGAAGAAGCCTTCTGGCAACCTGTGTGCTTGCACAGGAGGGTGGAAAGAGACCTTAGGTGGATGTATTTCTGCAAGATGAAAGCAGCCAGCACTGGAGTTACTCCGAGAGCAGGAATCAGCACAAGAGTCTGTCTCCCAGCTTCTGGGCTCTCCCGTAACAACGGTGCAGAACAAAAGCTTCTGTCTCTGTTCAAGCAAGGGAGGGGTGTCCTAGTTCCTGCACACCTGCCTCGGCAGCACTGGGACACGGCCGCTCTGCCTCGCCTCTCCATCAACTGCTACCGCCTGCAACAGGACTTTGGGAGCAGCGAGTGGATCAGCTGGAGGGAAGATGCCAGGAAGGTCCTGGGCAGGGGATCAGATTCCCTCAGGGCATCAATCGAAGCGGCCCGTGGAGATGCTGGGAGAGTAAGGCACTGCTCAGCACCAGAGCAGCGCAACCGGCTCAGAAGAAATTTTGCCCATATCATCCACATCCACGGATTTCTGATTACGGGCGATGTGGCAGCTTGGCTTTTTCCCAGTCAGACTGGCTGTTGCCCAAGCAGCCGCTGGAGCCACCAGCCCGCACAGCAGATGTCTGCGGGCCAGATCCGCTCCCGGCCCGTGTAAACGGCTGCAGCGCTGCAGCCCTGCTGGCCCCGCGCTCAGCCACGCAAACATCTGGCAAAGGGCTCTTGAACCACTGTCATTTGTGTCGGTCTTTTGCATAACTCATTTCTGGCAGCTTCCTAGGACATATTATCATCTTACTCATGGGGTTAGGGTCCCTCTAAGATGTCAGGATTTGTTGCTTTATTTGCTCTCTTGCTTCCTCTCAAGCCTAGTGTTCCCACACCTACAAATGTCTCTATTTTGGTTTCCAGTACCAGGAATTCAATTTTAATCCCTCACTGCCTTCAGATGCAACAGAAGATGTAATGTAATTGTCTAACATTCATAGACCACTAGCTCTGCCCCTTCATGTATTTATGAGGCAGTGCCAACAACCACCCAGGGTGAGTATCCCAGTGTCAGCACAGGGCATTGCCCGGCGTGTCCGTCCCTCTGGAGCACACGCTGAAGGCCATCTCTTCTCATCAGTGAGAAGAGCCCAGCAATAACAAGCCATAAAACTAAACTGCATTAAGAAACCCCCTAGACTCATCTTCCCCCATCTAATTAATTCAGTGCTACTAACTAGACCTATCGCCCATCCTTTTCAGGTTTTATTACAAGCTTTTCAATGGAGTTGGAAGGAAAATTGACTCTCCCTTGGTGGGGGTAAGTGACATGTCAAATATCAGTCCCAAGGAAAGTTAGATAATCAATCAGTATTACGAAAGGAAATTGGAAAAAGAGAAGGAAAGGCTAAAAGACCAGTCTCCTATGATGGAGAACACTTTCTGTGCCCACACTGCCAGATAAACCTGACTGAGCTCCTGATTTGTTCAGAGCCGGCCAAGGGGAGGCTAAGAGATGAGCTGCCTCTTAATCAGACCAGCACTCTCTCCCCTACAGCCTGCTGACACCAACACATGAAAACCATGGAGATAACAGAGGGCTCCCAAGGGCACAGAGCTGGCAGCAGAATTTCCTTGCTGCCTTGAAACTGCACCAACCAACAACCATTTCCTCAGAGAGGTTTGTGCCTCCTGGCTTTTGTCTCCATGTCCTGCTCTCATCCGCATCATCTCCTACACACTGAGGTCCTTCACTCCGAGAAGCAGGACTTTGGATGCAGTGATGTGGATCCAGAACATCCTAAAATCTAGGGGCGGGGGGCTGCCTGCCCTGTGAACACCAACACGTATCAGAGCTGAGGTGTTCCTGCTGGTCAGGCATCAGCCAACATCCCCGCATCCACCTGCCCCGTGCCTCGCTCAGGCTGGATAAAGATACCTTATTCACCCGGGGTATAAGAGGTACTCTCATCATTTCCGACACCTTTAAATTGCTAAAAATTGTAGCTATTCCTCATAACTCAAGTTCTCACAAACTTTCCCCCAAGAATATTGATGGGTTTTTTCCAATCCCAAGCTGAGGCATCTCTGGGAAGTTTGCTGTCTCCTGCTTCACCACCTTTGTTCAGCTGGAAATCTCTCTCTGCTGCCCAAGTTGTCCTTGCGCAGCTCTCTCGCTAACGCAACTGCCGCTGCCACCTCTCTGAAGAGCACACTTACCTGCTTTATTAACCTCTGGCTGTTGCATTCACCTTCTCGGGCAGCTTGTTAAAAATGGATCTGCTGGTGCTTCTATGGATTTCGGGTGCTATTAACCCCAATCGCCCTTCCTGCAAGTGGATGTCACACTGGTCTTGCTCAATACCTGTTCCCCTCCCTCCGCACCGGCCAGGTGTGTGCCGGCAGGGAGTCTCTCCCATCCGAACGGACGTGCCGGTCAGTTTGAGCAGCTTTGTGTTCAGGAGCAATGCTGGAGGTGCGGTAGGTCTGTGCACAGGTTAGCGCTGGTGTAAACTGGGAGTGACACTGCACACGTCTGCACAGAAGGAGATGGAGGTGCAGGAGAAGAGAGTGAGACCAGCACCTCCAATAAACACCCGGTGTTTGCTTTCCTCTGAACTGTCTGGGTCAGGAAAGAGTGTAATCCTGCAAGGAGGGTTTTCTTCCTGCCTCCTCATCTCCGAAGCATCCCAGCTCTACAGGCACTGAAGCCTGAAATCCTATTCTCTGCAGCTCTGCTACAACAGCAGCAGCACCAGGGGGATGCGTCTGGAGGAGAGAGGGAGAGCAATAGGAAACGTGGGGATCAAAGGGGACCTTCTTCCAAATGCCATGGCCTGGGCTGTGGGCAGTCCAGGGACCACTGGGGAGGTGCTCACAAGGGCAGAATGAGCCTACAGACCCCACATCCATCCTCAGGCGGGGGATCAGAGCCAGGATCAATCCCAGCAGCTCTACACAGATCCCTATGGCTGGCTGCTTAGATGTCTCAGGAACCACCTGGGTGTTTTAAACAACAGCAAGTCCCAGAGCATCCCCACTCTGGAGACCAAACCGCTGAAATGGCAACATGTGCTGATGTTTAAATGTCAACGAGTCAATAGCCATTAAATCCTGATAAACACCCAGATGCAAAACACTAAAGCTGGGAAACTAATAGGATTATTAGTGCAGCAGGGGGCTTAACTGCAGCGAATCAGCCTGTGCTGCAGCTGTGTTTGGTTGGGTCTGAATCACGCCCAGCCCGGATAGAAAGGAGAGCTGCCATCAGGGAGTTTCCCTGTGCCACAAGCCCTTTTCTGCCCTGTGAACACACATGAGCATCTTCTTCCCACTCCTTACTGTGCGTCTGTAACGCACAGAACTGCACTCTACCTTTCTGAAAAAGCCACCAACACCTCTATCCCTTAGAGGATCCCTCCCTCCTGGGGACTATGCACCCTGTCTCAGTGAAGAGAAGACCCTCTCCCTGCACACCACAGGCTTGTGCCTGTCTCACCACAGAGACAAACAAGACACTCCTTTACGTATAGAATGTTCCTCTGAGAAAAGATGTGACCCTGCAGGTGTCTGCTTCTGGCCCGTCTCACATGAAAATCCTTAGCTACAAGGTGCTGCACCAGATGTGAACCTTCAGCTCACAGGCACAGTCCACAGGGTCAGGCACCCAGCCCAGATACGGGTCCGGCATGGCCGGGACCCAAAGCCTGAGAAACCATTTCTCTCTTGCTAGCAATGGGCTCACAACCCCCAAACTTTCATGAAGAGGAGAAAAAAATTTATAGTAGAAGCGTAGCACCTGGTGTAAGAGTAGCACATTGTGTCCACATGCACACAGATACGAGTCTAGATATTTCTGAATACACCTACCCTGTGGAGAGCAGTGTCTGAAGGAGATGCAGCTACCCAGGCTCTGCAGAACACCTCACTAGCCTGGCTGCAATGCTCCTGACACCTCCGATGGACCCAGCTCCAAGATGCCCGCCATGAAGCACCAGGAGGTGGGAGCATGCCAGCGTGCTGCAGAGGGACACCCCAAGAGCTTCCTTCCCAGAAAACGCAGTGGTTGCAGAGAGCCAGCAGTGCGAGCTGGGCGAGAGACCTCCAGCCACCGTGCGCCTTCCGAGAGAAGGCACCTGCTGAGAGAGGAGAGCAAAGGCAGCAGCGCTCAGCGCGCTGGAGCATCTCCGGCTCAGTCCCTGGGGATCAGACCGTGGGCCCCTGGCTGACACAACACTCAGCCTTCCCCCCACAGAGGGGCCGGGTCAGCAGGTTGGTCTCACTGGTCACATCGTGGGCAGGGACACCCAGGGAAAAGCCCCCAGGGAAAACGCAGGAGGGGGTGGGACGCGCCTTGTACCAGGGTAATGCTCCTCCAACCTCTGCTAAGTCCACCTCTGACATCCAGGGGAGAGGCGCCACAGGGAGCAATGCGAAAGCTCTGTTTGCACGGCTCGGAGAGGAGAGAGTGACCATACGTTAGATCAGCAATAAATGTCAGCAACTGAAAACGAGCTTCAATTTCTAACTGCTGATTTTCAATAAAAATAAAGGCTGAATACTACCAAGCCTGGTTAACTTGCAGGCAAGCTGACAGACCCAATCAGCTGGGTTGTCTTTAAACACTGTGGTACCCGAGTATCGAAGAAATCTTCTCATTACAGAATAGACCCTCATTAGAAGTAGATTTCCAGCTTTTAAGTGTGCCCTGACATCTCGGGATGTACAAGAAGCAAGGCAAGGACAGGCATCTTCCAGTGCAAGAGTCTCCTTATCCCCCAGGGGCTCTTGTATTTACAGCCTTTCTCCCAGTATTTCTGTTTTCTAGGGTTTCTGTCCAGCCCAGATGTAAACATCTGAAGAAGCAAAGCTCCCACCATTTCCCCTGGAAGATTATTCCATGGTCTAACAGACTTTGCCTTATTTTTTTTCCCTTCCTGATGGCTGAAATTTGATGCAGTTTAGTTTCATCCCATTATGTCAAGGTATGGAAAGAAGTGAGAAAACCCACAACTGTAGAGGAGAGTGCCTGAGAGGGCAGAAGGACCTGGACCGAGGAGCCAGAAGGGTCTGGGCAGGATGGAGCCAAGGAGTGACAGATCCTGTTCAGGCCCAGTGCTTTCCCCAGCCTGGTGTAGCATGTTGGACAGTCCATCTCCATCTTCTCCCCAGGCTCTCTTTTGACCAGAAACTGGAATAACAAGCACCAGCCTGAGGCTGAGGCTGTGACTGCACTGCAGAGATGCTCCCAGCAACCACTGGCTGGGTAGGACAGAGAGAAACCCACATGATTTTGCATGAAAAATTAATCTCGTCTGAACTCGGGAGAGAAAAGTTCAGGGTGTTGCAGCTGTAACAGCAGACGCCCCTCCCTGCCTAATCAGGATGTGTTATGGGGGAACAATTAAGAACAGGTCAGGGGTAATTAAAGGTCATTAAATGCTCTCAGTGGGGAGCGAGATGCTGGCGGGACGCTGCACAGCTGGCAGGCAGAGAGCTGGCTCCCGCGCAGCACGTCTGCCCTCCAGGAAGGTTATGAGTGAGCCCAGGGTGGGGTGCAGGAAATGCCCCCCAGCTCTGCACCAGGGATCGGGGTCCCACAAACCGCACGGGAGCCAACCCTCGAGGCCAGGCGGGCTCAGGCCTTTGGGGTTTCCTCATACGGGACATCTCTCCCGCTGTAGAAGGCAGGGAGAGGTTTCTGAAGCAGCTCAGTAAGAGCTGGGCTGCGACACGGGGAGCGCTGCAGTGCGGGGGGAGCTTGTAGCCTGACTAAGAGCCCTGTCCCTGAAATGCAGCAGGATGAGACCACGTCACCTGCGACAGCTCGGCAGGCACAAACAGGGTCCAGGAGGGGCATGAAGTGACTGGTGGGACTGGAAAACTACTGACCCTAAATGAGAGTTCAGCCTGAGGAGCAGCAGCTTTCCTGAAAAGTCCCCAGGCACTCCCCAGCAGCGTTCGTCTTCCCTGGGTTATAGGGGCGGGCTAATAACTATGGATTTATGCAGCATTCCTGGATGCAAGGAGTTTCATAAATAGCAGCTTACAGTTTTATGTGAGTTTCAGCCGCGTCTGACGCTAACAACAGGTGGAGCTAGCACTACTGCCAGCTCACAGGAACGAGAGCCAAGCCGTGTGTTAAAGCCGGGCCACAGCCGGAGTCCCGCCTGCGTGGGACATGCCCCACGCCGCTGTCTGCCAGCCCGGCCTGAGCACAGCCGTCCTCCACGCTCGTGGCAGGCAGAGCAGGACTGCTGAAACATGGGGATGACTTCTGCTTTGGGAAGGACGCTGCCATTAACGTGGCAGGATGAAGTCACGGCTCTCACTACAGATTTTGTGCCTGGCTGTGCCCGCGCAGCCAGCACTGCGGAGCCCGGACTCCAGACTTGGCCGCTGGCCCGTTGCTCCAGGAAGGCCAGACCTCCAGCTTTGTCATTCCAGTTTAAATCAAACTAGAGGTGCACAACCTGCCCCAAGGCCTTTGGGGGTCTTTGGGGTGGATTACGCTGCCTACATAGAGGTTACCAGGGGATGCTTCACTCAACCAGACCCTCACACACAGTCAGAGCCAAATCAAGTAAATTGCCAAGGAGTGAAAACAACCCCGGACGGTGCTCAGGGGGGAGAGCTGAGAACAGTATTTCCAACACCACGAAAGTCCCCACAGCTTCGGCAAGGCGGGATGGAAAGGACCTGCCATGCCTTACATATTCCCTGCTCCAACATGTTTTTCCCCCTCTCCCGTGGAGCAAGAGCTGGCTGAAGGGATGCTGAGCACGTGCAGCGTGGCATCGCAGCGTTCGTGCAGCAGCAAGGTGCTGGCCAAGGCCCTTCAGACTGCGGCAGGAGCCAGGCTGGCCCTGCCGAGGCACAGCGGTGCCACTCCTCACCCACCCAAACTGCCTTCAGAGCTTCGCCCAAGCAGGGCTGCTGTGCTACCGCCGCTCAAACCGGGTGACAGCTGATGAGCTGTTCAGCATCAATCCAAACTGCCGCTCTGCCTTCCCTTGGGGTAGAGAGAGAAGTTTTTAGCTTCTCTGAAGTGAAGAAAAACAATCTTGTCCTGGAAGGAGGAGCGAGGGGGACGGGGTAGGCTCGCAGCAGCCCCAGGGGGACAGCTGGTCGGGATGCCCTCCCCTGCTTCCGCACCGGGCCAGAGCAGACTCCAGGAGCAGGCAGGGCTGACAGGCTTCCCTGGGACATCTCTTGCGAGAAGGAACTAGCCCAAACCCTGCAGCTGGAAGCCGAAGGGAATTACAACCCCCTCCTGCTCCTTCAGAAGCAGAAGGTGCAGGAAGCAGCTCCTGAAGGGTGGGAGTGTCACCGAAATCCGGGATAAAAGTAACTTATCGACACCAATTTGATGCAGATAAGCAGACACTTGTTTATTGACGGCCGGACGTGTAGGGGAGTGCTCTCACCAACAACACGTGCCAGGCACCAAGGTCATACATCTTATATAGAACTTACACATATTCATTAAGTCTTCATACATAAGCATACAATTTCTAAGAAATCATTAACATATTCTCCTCTCATTTCCGATTCTGCGCAGTAAAGATTAGAAATGTCCAGAAATGGCTCTGGGGTGTAATGGGAGTAGGTGGCCCATGAGTCGGGGGTCGCGATCTCCCCCTGCCGGAATTACCTTCTGCTTAAGGACACAGTTTTCTTGGCAGGTACCTGCAAGCTGTTACGGTCACTGCCCTCAGTTCCCATTAATCCTGGACCTTGACAGCTACTTGCATTCTTCTAGTCCTATGTATGTATTATAAATCAGTTTACAAATCACCTCGTGTTTTGTTACCTAGGTTCTAACTGTTCCTACTAAACAATTATGACCAGTCCCTTCAGCCTTGGTACAGGGCTGTACAGGGAATTTGAGAGTAGCAGTCGGTTGCTAGATTCAAAATACAATAAAATAAATGATTTTTACTAAAATATCCCTTAATTCTATACTTATACTAAAATCAAACACAATTTAATTTCAGTTGATAATAAAATCAGTAACAGCATGTTAGAGCACATAAAATAGATCTTTAAAAAAATCTGAATAATTACCAGGGGAAAAAAGTCACCACACTGCACATTAGAACAGGACAACCTTTGCAGACCATAGCTCTAGCATGATGCCACCAAAACTCTTGTTCTGTACCCTTCACCCACCACAGCCTTCAAGATACTTAAGACAAATTCCCCAAGAGCTTTGCCATGTCCTGCTTCCAGCTGCTACCAGTTCATCTGGAAAACTGATTTAATTCCTCAGGGAGCTCTACACTTCCACACACATTCCCACGTGCATACCCTTGCAGCATCCAGGCACTCTGGGGGATACCCAACATCTCGCAGAACTTCCCCCTTCTTCATTTTCCCCCCATTTCAAGCATTTGTGACACTACTATGACAAGTTCCTCTCTGAATTCAGATAGTAGGATTTTTTTAAAACATCGTCGTGCTCTTGAAAGTCACAAGATTCCATGCCACTTTTCATTGACACCCTGGTTTAGGCAACCAGGAACAACGTCGGTGGCAGGGAGACATAGAGCCAGATCCAGACACACACACACACACACACACACACAGACCCAGACACACACAGACCCGGATCCAGACACACACACAGAAACACACACACACAGAAACACACACAGACCCAGACACACAGACCCAGACACACAGACACTCCCCCCAGCCCCCACCCCAGGGCAGTGTTGCTGAACACACACAGGGAGCTACCACAGGCCGTGCTCTAAGCTCATTTCAGCACTATTTCGACTCTTTCGGCAGTGCAACACACTACACTGCATCATGCAGCTCACAACTGAAACGGGTGACCGTGTCCGGACTGTCTAACATATTCCAACAGATCAGCCCATCAGAAAATCCTCAAGCGCTCTTCAAGAATGAAACCTCTTTTCATGACCTTTGCCGTGCAAGAGTACTGCTTGCTGGGGTTAGCAACTCAAAAAAACCCCAAACCAGACAAAAAACCTCACAGCACTGCCAGCTGAGTGACACCAGAGCAACCCCCTCTACTGATCAAACGCTCTGAGGCTCCCCGGAGGCTGCACCTGCTCCTGTCCCAACTCCTGTCCGCGTTAGGAGTTCGCTTTCCCCTGTCCCCAGCCCACCCGAGTCAGAGCAAAACCGGACAAAGGGGCAAAACCAAGTTCTAAGACAGCTCTGCTTCACTTGGCTGCTGGTGCTCAGCGAGGTTTATCAACACACTTGAGCTCGACCCCCCCGTCATCTCCAGAAAACTGCTACTGTTTCACAGGGGACCAGGGATTCACCCAGGGAAAGCTTGTGCGAGTGAATCCCTGCGCAGCCCTGGCTCCTGGGCACCGCACAACCTGCTGCTCTTCTACATGTTACTCCCCGAATCAAGATGCAACACTAAAATGTCATCTGCTTATTAACGCTGACCGCAGCGCCGTCACATTTAGACCTTTGACTTTGCTGTCGGTGAAATGAGCTCGCTTCCTACGAACACGTAACGTATGCCATGCTCTAGGCGTTCAATCCTCCTCCCAGCACAAGCAGCAAAACCAGAACTCGCCGGGTTCTCCCCACGGCCCGTGATTTTCCAGTCCATTTCACGAGCCACTGAATCCAGCGTGACCCAGCAACACTCCTGCAGCAAACACGGCGCAAAGGGCTTGGCTTCTACTCGAAGGCAGTCACATCCCGCTTGCTGTCCTTCCCCCCGGCGCACGACCGCCAGCCCCTCCCCGCCGGCCCCAGCCCGGGGAACCTTCCCGCTGCCCCGAGCGGCGCCGCCGCCCGCCGGACGCAGCCCAGGAGCATCCCGAGCAGCGCAGCCGTGCCCGCACACCCCGGCGGGCTCCTGCAGCCCTGGGGGCGCGGAGAAGTTGCACCGGATGGCAGCTTTCCCCACGGCAAGTCCATCCTCCCACCCGCCCGCACCGGGCGCCGCTCTCCCCGCAGGAGGGAAGCGTGTCCCGGGGAGCGCCCCGCGGCTTTACCAGAAGCGTTGGAAGAGGCACCGCGGCTGCGCAGCCCAAGAGGGCTCCAGCCGGCCCCGAGCGGGAGCCTTGGAGCTGCCGCGGTCGCTGCGGCCAGGGACGACGGAGTTCCTGCCCCACTCCCGCTCCCCGCTGCTCTCTCTCCCAGCCGACAGCCCGCACAGTCCCGGGCACACGGCATTCGCGCTGCTCATTCAAGCAGCACGCAAGCTGAGAGTTCGGGGCAGGTTCTGGCACCGAGGGACGTATTTTTCCCTCTGAAGGGAAAGAAGCAGAGGCACTTTGGTTCCTCAGCACCAGACAGAACTCGGGTCAGCCAGAAACAGACCTCAGGCTCTGAAGATGGCAAAAGCGTGCTTTAGAGACAGCCCCCTGCACGACCTGAGCCATTTGTGACAAAACCGTTTTGGTTTCGAGAGTACGTTCAGGACAGGAGGTCAGACAGCTCTTCCCAGCAGGCCCTGCCTTCCCAGGGAAACATCCAGCTCTCAGGCGGCTCCTCCTGGTGAACCTGCTGACATCGGGCAGCATCGGATCCCATCACCTAACTGTTTCAGCATCTGCTACTCACCCAGTTAAACATGCTGAAGTTCTGATCATCTGCTATCTGCAGCCCCCAGAGTCTGCACTTCTCAGCGACGCTCCGACATTGCGAGTCTGGTGGAATTTCAACTCTGTCTGATGTACTCAGAACCTCAGAATTTCCACAGTCAATCTACAAGACTTTACACTGCAGCAGTAATATAAAATACAAATCAGCAGAGGTTACACAAACCTCACACAGAAACATGCACTGACAGCTACTGGAACAAAAGCATTTTAGCACACAGGCACGTTGCAGAGATTGGAGTCTTCTGTACTAAGCCTAGACACCCTTCCAAGGGAGGAACCCAGTCAGAGAAATCTCCTGTGTTGGCACCTGTCTCAAAGCTTAGCGACAAAACTTTCCATAACAAAACAGATCTTTGATGGCAATTTTTTCTTCTTCCAAGGGCTACAGTTAAGAGGCAAGTTAGAAGACTTTCTGTAATGGACAGATATGTAATCCGATGTTTCCATGCCAAGCAGCCGGTCTAGAAATCCGCATTTTCAGTAGGAACTACCAGCCTTCTGTACCAGTCACCTAATGCTGACGAACAACTCTTTCAGGTCGTCTGCATCAGTGCTAACATGTCACACAAAGGCTGCTATCTTCACCACTCAGAAGTTCTGAAATCAAGTTACACTGAAGTTTGGAAATTAAATTACACTACTTAACAACATTAACTACCACTCGCCCGTGAATCTCTTGATAAAGAGATACAAACAGCACTTTGCAAGTATGTCATGGCTGGCCCGTCTTTTCATCAGCATTTTTCAAAATTTTAGGTCCCTTGAATTTGTGTCCCACGTACACATTCACCGTTTCTAAATGCATTCACACACAGCAAGTTCCAAAAAGAGGAGTTGCGTTATCTCCTGTCACCCTACCTCTAGAACTGATGTACGATTAAAGACTTTCAAAAATGGTTCCTGCCTTTGCCTTGCTGATCCCTTCCTGTACCACACGTCTGTGCCCACACCCACCTTCGGAACGGCCACCATGAATCTGGAAATCAGGAAAAAGAGACCAAAAATTGCATTTTGAAAACATAAGCACACCTCAAAATGGTATTTGTAATACATTACAAACCTTATTTTCACACTCTCCTATAACTATCCCAACAGCAGTATCAAAACTAATGCCTTTGATATCTCCTAACAATACATGCTAATGCCTCAGAAACATAATCCTCTACTCCAAAAACAACAGCTCAAAGAAAATTTTGCAAGTAGAAAACCGCCAACACCGTACACAGCTTTTGCCATGGCTTTTCTGATAACGTGTTGCCACAACATTTCATTGACACTGACGGCTGATTCAGCCTGGCAGAGGAACAAGCCGGGCACACCACAAGCAGGCTGGGCTTGCTGTCGGTGCGTGTTCTGCTGATTAAGGATACCAATTAAACTCAGACACCAGAGTGAAAAGAGCAGGCATATTTTAAATAGTGATAACAGTGTAATACAGAAAACATGCAGTAAGAAAAGGCAGAATAGTGCACCTAAAGCAGCAAACAGGAAAAAACAGGGTAATGCCTTAAATCATTACTACACGAGAGAGAGAATGGAGATTAAGAAAGATCCATCCCCACGTGCACACGTTACCATCACCCAGACCCGCAGTCGCGGGGCAGCCCCGGTCACAGCGAGGGTTTGCAGAGCCTGTCCCGGCAAGGGGGAAATCCTACGCGGTGCCTCCGCCCGTAGCTGAGGCTGCCAAAGTCGCTGCGAGCGGGTCCAGCCTTATAGACCAGAGATCGACAGGCCAGAACAGCTGGCACCTTTGTTTTAAGTGAAAATATCTGGTTTCAGTCTCAGATTCCCCCCAAGCCTGGCCAGGGCTCAAGGGAGAAGCTCAGGGAGTTTCCCCTTGCTTCATTGATTCATGAGCAAGGTCACACATCAGGTCGCAGGGTCAGACAACTGTCTCTGTGGCCCTGTTGTCTTGCCCGCACACAAAGAAAAATATGGATTCAGGATAGACATGTTTTATGATGTTTAAGCTACATCTTCCATCCATATTTCACTAATGACTCCATACTAAGTTAGCTGCCTCTTGTCAGTGCATTAGCAATGCAGGCATGGGGTCTGGCCTACACAACAGGGCCACAAATGGCTACAGGATGGGGCCAGCTCAGTACACTCTGCCCCTTTGAGGTTTATCTAAGGAGCCTGACAATGCAACCACTGAGAAATGGGGGGGGTGGTGTCCTTCAGTACGTTCCTGCTTCCCCTGGGTGACACTCCCCAGACCAATTCACAGCCACAGCAGCTTGTCTTGGAGGTTTGCACAGACACAAGCAAGCTTTGAGACAGTCATAGGACATTTCAGTCTCTCACATCGACACACCTGCTGTAAAAGGTGAGAATGTAGTAACTTTTCATCCACCAAAGCAAAAACTCTGTTCTCTTCACTCTGTAATGGGCAGTTGTACTCAAATACCATAAAGTTACGACTTTTTTTGTCTCTCTAGAAACAATCATGTTCTTTATCACTGAGTAAAAGCAATCTATGTAATAAAAAGCTTTACTTCAGAAATTCACTGCAGTTTGAGTCCAAAAATCAAAATCTTCATTGTGGTCTGTGCAGTGGATGGGGAACTGGCTGACAGGCCACACTCAGAGGGTGGTGGTAAATAGCTCCTTTTCAAACGGGCAACCTGGCACAAGTTGAGTCACCCATGGATTGATATTGGGCTCAATGTTGTTTAATGTATCTTCATAAGTGATCTGGATGATGATATCAAGTGTACCCTGATGAAGTTTACTGAGGAAACCAAACTGAGTGTGGGGGTGGACAGAGACACCCTGCAGGATGACCTGGATAGGCTGGAAGAGTGGGCTAACAAGAACCTTATGAAGTTCAGCAAGGACAAGTGTAAGGTCTTGCACCTGGGAAAACATCATCCAGGAGTGCAGCACAGGCTGGGATCTACCTGGCTGGGGAGCAGCAATGTGGGAAGGGACCTGGGGGTCCTGGTGGACAACAAGCTCAACATGAGTGAGCTGCGATAGCAAAGAAAGCCGGTAGGATGCTGGGTTGCATCAACAGAGGAATCTCTAACAAAGAGACACAAATCATCATCCCACTCTACTCAGTGCTTGTTCAACCACACCTGGAATACTGTGCTCAGTTTTGGTCCCCACTATACAAAAAGGCCTGGACAGGCTGGAGAGGGTCCAGAAGAGGCCACAAAGGTGATCAAGGGACTGGGAAACCTGCCATGTGAGGACAGGCTGAGAGAATCAGGTTTATTCAGCCTTGAGGAAAGGTGTATGGGAGACCTGACCACCATGTTCCAGTATTTAAAGGGTGGCTGCAAAGAAGATGGAAACTTCCTCTTTCTAAGGAGTCACATGGAAAAGACAAGGGGTAATGGCAACAAGTTACTTCTGAGGAAATTCCAGCTGGCCAGAAGAGGAAGATTTTTCACAGTGAGAACAATCAGCTATTGGAATAGTCTCCCCAGGGAAGTGGTGGATTCCTCAACATCGGACACTTTCAAGATTCAGCTGGACAAGGTGCTGGGCCATCTTGTCTAGACAATGCTTTTGTCAAGAAAGTTTGGAGCAGGTGATTCTTGAAGTCCCTTCCAACATTTTATTATATGATTCTATGATATAACCCCTATGGGACTCCAAGTAGGCCTGGAGACAGTAGAGTATCAGTAGTATAAGGTAGGAAGCATTACTGTGTTAAGCAATCATTTCAAATTTCTCTTTCTACTTTTCATACTCTGGAACTTATATTTTAAAAAAAAACCAAAACCACATCACATTTTGCACTCAGCAGATCTGAGTTTAAAATCACTGCTGTAGTGGATGAGATTAAAAAAAAATCTGTACAAGAATAACAGGGGTGTTTACTCTCTGGCAAAATTTAAAAAATAGAGTATAAAGGAAAATTGTCATGTCAGAATGTTCATGTAGAAAAAAATCTTAGATATGCCACATCTTTACTGTTTCTATAAATACTTATCAGCATTTATCTATTGTTTCTGAAGTTTAAAGAATAAAAAATTGAATAGAAATCAGGAACATTTTTCTGGGAAAAAAGTAAGGCCTAAACACTTCGATGGAATTAAATTCAAGATCTGACCATTATGAAAGATATCATAAGGTAATCACAACAACATTGGTAAATTGGGAATGTAGAGATCAGAGATGCAGACAAATATCCCTGACAGCTTAGAGCTATGACAGTGTTATTGTATTCACACACCCTTAAAAAGACTTACTTTTGTTTTTAAAAGCTTTTTATTACTTTAGAGGAAAATTATTCTCTTTGCTACAAGATGATGATATTCTCATTTTAGATGGCTAGATAGAAGTTCTTTAGTTCATGAACTCTCTTTACAATTGTAAAGCTTACCGACAATCAATTATTTTAAGATAAGTACTTTCACTACATATCATAAAGCCAGTTTACCTAAAGGGATTTATTTACGCTGTGGCTTTCCGCAACTTAGGTGAGTTTTACATTCATTGTTTATTTTATTGCCCGAATGCCTGTGTTTGTTGTAACTCGTGAGAATATCATAAATCCTCATTTTCCACTCCATGAGTTGTAAGCACTATTTTTGGCTGGGATGGCTGTGCTTTGAGTAAACAGTAATTAACACTGTTATATGTGTCAGCATTTTAAAAAGAAATCCACCTATCTAAACCTGAAAGTAATTTTCAAACTGGAATTCCAGGACTTTCATATGGATTTTATGATATGGAGCAATATGTAAAACCTTGATACTAAATTTTCGCTGAATCTGTTTCAGAGGCAGATATCGATATAATCACAGACCTGTACCTCCATCTCAGTTAAACTGATCACCAGACCCTCTGTCAGGGTCAATATATTCCTTTTAACTTGTGTTACCGTGACCTTGGAAATTTAGACTTGGCCACTTTCAGCTATTTCATTATAATTTTGAAGTTCCCTAGTGTAACTTCCTCCCCAGTGGTAAGTTAGATCATGGCATTTCAGTTGAGTAAAAGAATGCCTCTCATGATGTTTGTTATGCACTGTTTACTACCACATCACATATAACACATTTGGGAAGACAGAATATCTGTGAGAGTTCATACTGTATGTGTCTGCTTACTTTGTACATACCTGTGTGATAGGTTGTGTATGACACCGAAAACATCTTGGGATCCCATTCACCACTGAATCATTTCAGTTTTAAGCTGCTATACGATTCCACTGTGTCTAAAAGACTACAAAAGCATAAAAATAGAGGAAAACAATGCAATCAGTATTCAAAGAATTGGATTTGATGTGAGAAACAGGTGGACTTCACATCAGTGCATTCAATTGTCTTGACTTTTACACGTCTGCAATTACCAATCTATCCTTTAAGGGAGAGGCAAGTTTCAAAGTAGTATTATATGGTGCTTTTTTTAATATGGCCTTTTTCTTCTTTCTTTTAATGATCTGTTCAATCACACCCCTGCTTTTTTCCCCCCAAGCTAAGTTCTGGAAAACTATGAGAGTTCTTACTCTTGATGAATCCTCTACAGTAGTAGAAGACATTTTCTTAAACTTCTCTGAATCTGTTAAACTGCTTATAATCTACAAGATTTTCAGGTAAACCGCTAGAACCATTAACACAGAGACCCTGTACTTCAGTGTTCCCCCCAAATGCCTGGCGCCAGTAACGCTGTTGCTTCAGAGGAAAGGTAACGAAAATAACATATATGGAGCTTTTGAGGCTTCTTTTCTGTGAAATCCATGACTTGTGGGCCATAAAAGAAGCTGTAGGTATTACAAACAAAGCTTCCCTCTTTCTTTCCCGTTATGCTGCTCTGTGCCTCTCAAACCCTGTGCATTTGTTTTGATGACATCCCTTTACCTGGTACACGAAGTAGGCAGTCTCACCAAGGGTGGAACTAATGCGACACAACTGGAAATTTGCCTTGAATTTGCTCTTATAATATTTTTTTTGTTCTCTCTTCAGCCATTCGCCATGTTTTAACAGGACACAGGAAAGTTATGAACAGCCTATTCATACCACATAACCAGTCTAACACAGCTGATTTTACTGAAGCAAGAGTTTGACAATACTGAAGAAAGAGTTTGGCGGGATCTTGTCCAGCATTTTAGCAATAATGGGATCTGAAGTCAGGGTATGTGGAATTAACTGAGATGTTTTATGTGGGACTTAGAGATAAGGAGTGTGCAAGCAGGAGAATCCACATAGGTTTTACAGACTGATCAGGGGTGCTGACAGGAGCAGGATGTTCTGTAAAGCAAACTGGGCAATTGCTGCGGGTGCCAGCATAGGAGTACCATTTCACGAGCTAACTATGGATCTGCATTCTTGAATAGTAAGCATGTTAGATATCAATGTTGGAAAATGGTCAGGAATCTTTAATTTTGATGATGACAGCAGACCATTCTCCATACTGCACCTTCACTTCATTGCAGTAATTACAACTTGCATAATTATAAGTTATTAGTTGCAGAACATCTTATCTTTATCTTAGATTAGATAGCTCAAACTCTAGCTATTCAAACCCTACAAAAATGTGATCACTGACTACTGGGCAGAAAATATATGTCTCAATATGCGTAATTCTCATCTCCCTCTGCAGCTCTCCACCACGGAGGGATGCAATGAAATATCTATTCCCTTGTGATATGTTAGTGTTAGACATTTTTATGCTTCGGTGTACTTTAAACTGCAGAGGAAACTACATATACTAAGAATGTAATAGGTTTTTTTAATATCAGAGCATCATCATCAGTTTTTTAATATAACGGATCATATAGAAAAAGAAGAATCTTAGAATTGAAACAACAGTCATAAATATTGCCAGACTTCACTGAAAAAAAAGTAGTGGGACTCCTCTCTAGGGCAGGTGTATGACAGGTTTAAAGTCTCTTTTTAAGCTCAGATGATTTTTTTCACTTTGTTCAAGTTGCTGTTAATAGACTCACCTCTATGACGTTCATTTCCTCTGTTAAATCCCTGCTTTCATTATTTTTTTAATAAAAAGTAGATTTTCATTAGAAAGCCCATTAGAGTAGCATGAGAAAAGTTCAAAAAACATGTTAAATAATCCCTTTAAGATTGCATCTGTACAACTCTGATTTATCTGCAGCTATTTTTACTGTGTGTGTCCACGGCTATAATCTTGTACTTAATAACTTCATGCACAGCATTTAGTTCTTGTTCTCTTAGGAAAACCATGATGGAAACTTAGCTCTACTTTTGCCACCTATGTTTAATTTTTATATTTAGAACTTTCCACTTTCCCAGTGCATGCCAGCACTTACCTGCTCTGTAATTATTCCATTCCTTAACAGCCTTTACAGGTGAGGTTGTTAAATATGCCTGTTCTCCCTCTCATTTTTGGTTCTGTAACTTACAATTGTGGCTCTTCTTGACTCTTAGTCTATTAGAAGAAATTGAATGTTTATGGAATTTTAAATTACAGTTGATCTAGTTTCAGTTCAAGTCTTACTACAGTAGTTGTCCTCACATGTTAAGGTAAAGATATATAAAATGTTAATCTAAAACAAAAGGGGAAAAAAGGTAAATCTCAGTATGCATGATTTATCCTGTTACTTATTTTCCTTCTGGTTTTGATTTGTCAAAATCTTTCTGGACAATCAAGAAATGAAAATGCTTAACTTGATTGAATAAACCTAGTCATATTCATTTACACCCAATTCTAAATATGGAAGTAAGGATATCAATGAAGAAAGTCACTCAGGAGAAAGCTTTATGTGAGTAAACATAAAGCCTTTTGATTGGGGATAAATTATTCTGGGAACAAGGAAATGAGAGAATACAGGATTATGCTAAACGGGTTTAGTAAACTCAGTTGTCAGATGTTATTTTAATACAAAAACTAAACTAAAAGAGCAAGAAATGTCAGTGAGAGAAAAGCATGACACTATTGGAAATATGAAGAGGATACATATGATCATTTGTTGGTTCAGTTGAAGAAAAGAGTTTGCTCCTCCTTTATAACCTGATGACATTTGTCCATATGCTATGTCTTTATCTTGAAAAGCAATGGGGCAATACACTGTCTCTCTAGTCTTTCCCTGTACTGCATCTAACAAAACAATGCTCCTGCGGTGGCAATTGATACTACTCCCCACAACTCACCAACGAGGAAATAATAACCTAATTTAAACACTAAACCTTTACAAAAACACCCCAAATGGTCAAAGTACTCTTGTTATAGAAAAAAGACTAAACCAGATAATTGGAGAATTATGTCAGTGTAAATTTTTTGGTTGCTAGCATGGTAAATTTTACTTAGCAAGATTATAAAATTTTCCTAATTTCCATAGAGAAAGTGCAGTGCTGAATACTAAAAGATTACCTAGCTATACCACTTAATTGGGGATGACTTGGTTTTGAGTTTGGAGTAGAATTTTCCTCAAAATTTGGGAAGAAATAAAGAAGCAGACAGGGAGATATTCTTCTACAGAGGTTAAAACGAGTTCAAAGCAAAAACTCTTCTTCAAAAAGTAAGAAAAAGTACATAGCATTTTCCTGAATTCTTTAACAAGAAGTGCAGGGACATCAGTTGACATACACATATTTTAATTTTTTAAAAGAGAAAGAGAAGGAATTTGGAGTGATAAGATATTAAAGCAGTCTGAAATCAAGAACAAGTACGTACACAGCAGAAAGCTACTTTTCATGTCCCTGATGTTAAACCAAAATCTGGATTATTTCTGTTTGTACAGAGAAAAGAAACACAAGTAAAAATGGTTCTGTGGTTTTGGGGCAAGATTAGATGATGAAGACATACAGCAGAAAATGGATGGGTAAAAATGAATTTTACTGTGGACTAAAACAATAAAATCAAAACAGGTATGATCAGGGCTTAGCAACCCCACTGAACATGAAATGAAGTTACTAGAAGAAGATAAGGAAAATATTGGAAATCAGACAACACTGAAGAAAGTGAGGTTAACAAGCTGGAAACTAACATCAAAGGCATGAAAACCTTAAGGAAATATATCTGTTCAAGAACCTGAAATCCATTAGTAATGTATTAAAAGGACCAACATTTTAGGATTTAAATCAGAATGATATTTATAAAAATATATTTACAGAGCAATGAAAGTGCTAACGGTCTTATTTTCAGTATGAAAAGTAGGAAAACACTACAAATTACATTTTAGCCACCCTGGAAATAACACGCATGAGATGGAAACAATTAAAGAGTGTGAGGTGTATGTAGATTTTTACTCTATCTCCTTGTTTCATGACAGTGGAGGTGAAATTGTCATTTTACCTGAGCATCACAGAAAACATTCTGCTAGTCTTTATCTTCACTGTTGTCATTTCATAAGGGATATGGGGAGGAGTTTTGGTCCTTTGTGAGCAGTGTTGCAGCTGTAGCCTTGCTCTGTATCTGTGCAGATATAAACTGGGGTAATGATTTGGTCACTGCTGCAGAACAGATTTGCTTGAACTTCCTCCTAGAGAAACTCCCCAAAGTGACTAAAAAGGTTTAGATTAAAAAATAACTTCTATTCAAAAGTAAAAATGTAAAAAAGAGTATTAACTTTCAAAATCAAAATCCCTCAAAGCAACGAACAAATACAGAAATAGATTAGTACATTAATCTTCTGCTGTCTATTCTGTCCCTGTAGACTGGAACTAAATTCTGTGCTTCAGATCAATTAAGTTGTGACTTTCTGAACAGCAAATTTGTTCATTTCTTCTGTCCTAGAGAAGCTCATTCCACTGTATTTGTGGGCTTGCTGCAGGACGACTCCTCTCTGCAACCTCTTAGCCTCTGCATGAGCTCCAGCCTGTGCTGGATCTCACTTACCAGCTCTGCAGCCTTTCCTGCCCTGTTGATACTCAGCAGCTGCCTGGGGACATGAGTGGCCTCTTCCCTTTCCAGAGGGCTCTGCTGGAGCCAGCATCTCCTTGAGGAGAGGACAAGCATATACTTTGGAACACAGACACTGATGTGATCAAAGGATAGCCAAGTACAGTTTTCTAGTGTTCATTAAAACACTACATTTCCTGATGGATATTTGATGTATTTTTATTGATTTATTTCAATTTAATCCTTTGATTTCCATACAATTACATCAGCATACCTTTTACTTATTTGACAAGGCATGATTTGAATCACTGGGAGGTTATGTGTTATTAATAAAATGTAGTTAGTGAAATGATACAAATTCATTTTAACTTCCAGCTAAAGACAGACCGATTTTATGGTGGTGCATTTCTGCATACACTAGCCTTGAAATTCTCCTCTTTACTGGAAATAATTTCTACAAGATGTATCAGACAATTAAAACTGAGGTGTCTGGGCAGTTTTTCTAATGAAGCATTAATACTGTACACTTCTATTCCTTTGGCTTGCTCTTACATTTGTATCCTTTTCTCAAGCTATCTTGTAAGTCTTTTATCAGATGTTATAGTGGTAATCCCCTTCCAACATACCCTTCGTAGTTTTGAGTGCTTTGCTTGTTTTGTACTCTTGCAGCTTCTGTTCCTACAGATTAAGCCAGTGACACAGAAGCAGTCAATACTAGTACCTAGTGGTGATGAGAGCACTCTGAAAAAGCGTATTTTGTAAAGCTCAAAATCTCTGTTCAGAACTTAATTTCACCATTGGAGAAAAACAAACAAACCCCCCACAACAACCCAAACCTAAAAAGCAAAACAAACTCAAGAAACACTACTCACAGTACTACTCTAGAACGGATAAAGAGCTGACACTCTAGACTGAGGACAGTAGCCTTACTATAAATTCCTAAACTACATTTTTCTGGGTTTATCTTTTACATTTTTTTGTTTGATGTTCCCTACAGAAATTCACTGAATTGTAAATATTTGGCATAAATTACCCCTTTTCATGGTTCTACAGAATGGTTTAGCTGAATGGTGAAAGATAGAAAATTTCAGTCGCTACATGGAATGTCCCTGTAAATGACTATCAGAGTATAGTTAAAGAAGATAAGTAATAGAGGAAGAAAAAACCACAATTTAATTTTTGTCATTGCTATTAAAACTGCTGCAGGGAACACTTATTAGAAAAATAATAACTTTTCAAAAAATTACATTTCATTGTATATTAAGATACAGTCCAATGATAACAAGAGGGTCAGAAGAGCATGTTTCAATTTTTGTGGACTGAATCATTCCCTAAACCAAGTAATAATCATAAACCTAAGCAATATGTTTTGTATCTTGTAGATCAAAAAATGCTATTTAGTTGGATTACATCTGTACTAAACTATAAATAACAAAGAAAAAGAAAAGGAGTCAGGGAGGAAAAGAAAATAATAAATAGGAAAAGGTCATCATTTTTCCTTCTAACCCTGAGCAAGGGTTTGGTGTCTAAGAGTCAAGGTGCCCTAGTTCACTTGAAGTAAAATTGCTGGTAGCAGACAATGTGAGTCCTATTGTGCTTGAGGTGGGTGAGCAGCAGAATCTGATTGCTTTCCAAACCATCAAGCAGGTTAGGAATAGGGCAGACAAGGGGTACCTCTTGAACTTTACATATTTTTTCTGTGGCTGTGTCATTTTCATATAACTTTCATAATATTGTATATTCAGTGGTTTTGTTAATTTTGAGAACATTTCTATTGAATTTGTCTGGGAGTTTATTATTTTATTAATTTTCTTTCTCTGGGGGAGGATTTTCTGAAGTATGGTAGTTCTCTGCTCTTATTCTTAACAGCAGTGGAAAAAATCCAATGATATGGCACCAACAGTTTCTTTTTCTTACTCACCTGCACGGATAAAAAGTCTGGTGTACAGCCTTACAGAATATCTGCAAAAGTTTTTAAACTTAGAAAATATATGTTGCTGTTTCCAAATTCAAATATGAAATGCAGATCACATCCTGATGTTAATTTATAGTGTTTAAAGAGTTGGACTCTATGTGGAGAAAATCAAGTGAATGAAATGGAAATAACTTGGGCTATCTCACTTTCACTTGTTTATTTTCGTTTCTTTATGGAAAAGCTCTTCCTGGACGTTTGGAGGAGATAACAAAATGTAAACTGGAGATACTAGACTTGGTTCAGCAACAAAGAATGTGTATGCTTTCTATGAATTAGATTCAAAACCAGTTGCAGTAAATGCATTTTCACCTAACAGATTCAACATTGTACGTTGGATTTTAGACCACTCATGGTTTTGTTCTCAGCAGTTAGATGAAGTTTAAAATTCAGGGGACAATTAAAATGTTCCCATAAAAACAGGACCACATCTTACCCTGCTGCACACTTTTAAACTAGTTCATGACACTTAGAAGGAAAATTTTTATCATAATAACACCACTAATAAGTAGAGCTTGAAATAAGGGGAGAAAAATTAATATCAAACTTGTTTTACAAATTATACTGTGAGCATATCATTAGACTTTATAAAATAGTGATACTATATTTTACTTAGCTCAGTTCTTAAGAAAAATCCTAGACAGTGATTTGGAAAAGCTCCCCCTCCACGGTATAATCATAATCAGTTTTCTCCTAAACAGAAGCAATAAGAGCTGTTAAATATGTTGTCAATGCATAATTTGCATTTTAATAGTGAAAGTATGCTGAGAAATTACGGTTTTCTGCCTTTTTAGAGTATGTATATGACACTTGAATGTTGTGTAGTATTACTGATGGAACACAGACATTTTCAGTTTTCTCTAATATCATTTGTTAGCATTAACACTGTGCTTCTGGCTCTTGTTGATTAATAGGCAGTCATATTCTTTTCCCTTTCTACAGCTAATGTCACCACAAAAATAAAATTAGTTAAAATATAATTTTGAAAATAAAAAAAAGTATTTGAGTTTAACACTATTTTCTTCTTGCAAATTTCCTTGTCAGGTTCTTCATGGAACATGCTGTTTCTCTCTCTCTCTCTCTCTCTCTCCACCATGTCTAACAATGGTCTACTGTAATATTGCCCTCTGTAACATAAAATGAAAACATATCCTGAGAATAGAAAGTATTGTTCATGACTAAACATTGTCTCTTATATCCCCAGACTTATTCTTTTTATTCAAATTCATACATTTGAGATGGCTTCTACACAACATATTACACCAATATAAGAAAATGTAAATGGTATTAGCACATAGCAGATAGTAAAACAGGCAAAAGGACTGCATGTATAGAATACTTTTGCTAACACCTAACTTAAAAATTGTAACAAAGTAGAGGATCATAACTGTAGACTTAATGTAGATGAAAAGCACGTCTTCATTTAGAAAAGACGAAAGCAGATAAAAAGGTGGATGTCTGGAGAGAGTGAGAGAACAGTTACCTCTCATGAGCTCTGACACATCTTTTGTGCTCACCCAGGAGAAGCGTCTAAGTGTCTTCAAGCTGCTTTAGGTGAGAGGGTAACTTTCTGTGAAAGTATCTTCTGACTCGGTTCACTTATAAAAGGTAGTTTTGTCTCTCCTCTAGCAGAGTTTGGGGTGGAGAGATTGTAACTCTGGGTAAAATGTAGTAATCAGCTCCATGCTATAAGGCTGAGGCAGTTACTCGTTGCTCAGTGGCAGCCTATAAATACAACTCTGTCTCCATCAACTTGTTCCAGATGGCTCAGGAATTCCTTGGCATAGCCATAGCCAAGCTTTCATGTATGACACTTTTAACAGTAGTTACTAGAGTAGCTTTCTTTGTAGCATAATGGTTTCCCTTATCCTTATTGCATTCTAAAAAGGTAATAATACAGTTTGATAGAATGCAAAATATTAGTTGCCCAGCAGTACTGCAAAAGTAGGATGAATGCTTTCAAGCAGGATGGGAAGTTATGGAAGATAAGATGTATCACTCTGTGTGGTTTCAGATCCTGTGTGAATTAAAACTTCAACCAACCAACAAAAAAAAAAAATAAAATCCCCAAGACCCACATAGAAACTTCACAAATTACGCTTCTTAATTAGAAAAGTAAAGACTACATTTGGAATACTTACCAGCACTTGTGAGTAAGAGAGCCTCTTAATCCAAAGAAAAGATCAGCTAGAGACCATGCTGTGAGACCTTGGATGGCACATAAGCACTGATGTAATCTCACTTGCTTCTAAAATCCCTGCAGCTATGATTGTACAGCACAACTATTGGTTTGTTTTTATTCAAGGAATGACACATCTGCACGTCACTATATCCCCAGGCTTAAACATATTATACTTTAACTACCATTACACTAGCTCTTTCATCCCATGGCAGACATTTCACTTTCATTGTATTTTGTTTTACTGAGTGTTTATTTTATGACAGGTTTCTGGTTGTTTGTTGGTTGGGGTTTTTTTTGGGGGGAGTGGGGGGGCAGTGAGGGTGTTCTCACCTGCATTAGACTGTTTAATACTTTAAAGAAGTGAAGTTACATTCCTTTTAAAGAAACACCATTTTCAGCTACAAATATACACTATCTCCTGTGACAAAACAATATTACATCCGGGGTAATAAAAGTATATTTGTGGTGGTGAACTGCCTTAGGATGAAATATTTCTATTTCTTGTTATAAATCTGTGCAAATGTTTTAAAAATATGTGTTCATTATAATACACACACAAGCATCTACATTTTACAGGAATTGTCAGTGTGTGTGAACAAATGCATCCACCCACCCATCCATCCACAAAAAGCACTCTAGGTAAATACTTATCATTTTGTTTCTACACACACATGTGTATATATACCAGAAGTCTGACTATTTGTTCATCTTAATTGACAATGGTGTGTTAGCCCAAAATCATGTGTAATATGCTGCACTGGAGCTACAGTCAACAAAACTTTGTTGTGGATGCCTTTAAATGTTGAAAAGGTTTAAACCCAAGGATACTTGTCAGTGCAGAGTGAAGATGCATATTTTTGTTCCAATGACAAATTTTAGCATCTTGTAAATGTTTTCAGACATGACTTGAACAGGTACTGCCGCTGGGGAAAAAAAAATACTTTGAAGAATTTTAGTAGCATGGAAATGTTTGTTTCCTAATATTTTTAATTTAACATGAGTTGTATGTGGTCTACAAGGATTCTAGCTAGTGCTTAAAAACTGTATGTATGTGATATAAAGACAGTTGGAACAAGTTTTTAATGAGATTTATTTTTTCTGAAAAGCAGAAGTATAGAAAGAGCTCCAAATATCATGCTGATAATCTTTGTCACAACATCTGGGAAATCATACATTATGCTCCTAAAGTCACTGACACAAATAATATTTATCATTTATCAGAAATCAGTGTTCCTATAGCCAAGCATCATTATCTGAAACTTCTAGATTCCACTGTATATGAACTGAGTAATAAGCCTGAGCAATATCTCTGCTCTTCAAAGATAATTTTTGTTATACATAGGACTTCATAGAAATAGAAAAATACAATCATGCTCCTCTTTTAGAGCCTGTAATCTATTTCTCTGCCACTTAAGGTTATTCCCAAAAATATGTTAATACTGCAATGAGTAAGGAAGGCATGAATGTAATTTTGCATAGTAAAATGTATGAAAAAAGCAGTAAAGTTAAAATAAATGGAAGTATTATTTCATAAAACATAAAGCCAGTTTGTAGGATTCATTGGCTTAAGGTGCGGTAAAGGTCAAAATGTATAGAGGCTAAAAAGTGGGTGAGGCAAATCCACAAAGAATTAAATCCTGTCAGTGACTACCAAACGTGATGGTCTGGATGAAACCTCCCACTTCAGAGAGCCTTATAAAACCACTCATAACCGGTACTGGAGGGGAGGTAAGAATCTATGTATACATTTTTACATAATAACAGATGCTTTGGAAAATATTAAAGCCAAATGCTTTGGAAATGGTTTTCCAACTGCTTTGGATAATATTGGATGATTAATGGCCAACAGACTCAATATTGCAGTTTTTGTATTTTCTGTTAACACACCAAACACCTCATCAGTTGGAAAAGTTCTTAGTAATTTACATTTGCTTACAATGCTGATATGTATTATTCAAGATATTTTGATAAAAGGTCGAGCATGACTTTTGGCCCTACTTTTTGTATAAACAACACAGTGAGAGATCTTTTTCTATGCATTTCACTACCTCTTTTCTTCCAGTGTTACAAATTTCCCTCATTCTCTGCTCTTATTTTCTTCCTTCCCCCAGTGGTTGGAGATCACGCATGTTTGTTAGCATCTGCTGTGCCTCATTCCTCAGACTCCTCTTCTGTTTTCTTCAGAGAATCCTCCATTTCCCTTCCACAGCCTTACCTCCCCTTCTCCTTGGCTGCTTGTTCCTCCTTTGATCCAGCAAGCTCTTGTTTTTTCTCCTAAACATCACAAAATCCTTGTTCTGAGGTTATATACAAGGACTATATCAGACTGGAAGCAAAGTTGATTTTATGTCATACCTACATAGTTTGAATAGCTTCTGTTTTGACATGAACTGGGAAGGGATTATTGGTCATTCGAATATATTTGTTGTACAAACACTTCTAAACTCAAAGATGAAAATGCACAAAAAGCTGTAAAATTTCTTTATGGTCTTTTCAGTTGAAAACAATATGTATGTGGAATAATAAAGAAAGGAATTGAGCCCTTAAGACTAGGGTAGCAGGCTGCAACAGATTTAATAGTAGTACTATTACTATAGATGATCCTGTACTCAACTTCAGTTGAAACCAAACTCTACATTTACTAATAAATATATTATTGTACAGATATATTAAGTGTATATATATATCACTTTATACTGTATTTATAATGTATATAGAATTATAATTTATATGTATATAAATCTAAAATATATCTATAAAAATAAATTAATATTTACAGAAATGTTCAATTAAATATCTGTTTGATTGTGCCTGCTTAATTTCTTGTATGGACTTAAACTTGGAAGTTATAAACTCCAACAGGCTTCACAGAATGAAATGATGTATTGGAAACATACAATAGGAGAAAGAGAAACTAAGAGAAAAGAAGGAATAATATATAATGTTTCAAAGAATATGGTTTTTTTTAATGTTTCTTAGCTGAAAAATCATCATACCTACGTGCAGTCTGTACCACCTACATCGTAGCATAAGAGCCTTCCATCAGTGTTTAAAGTTTACTGGTTGAAATGACAAATTAAGGTATGAAACAGCATTTTCCTCCAGACTGCTGCTTGGAGAAAATTTTATTGCATTATTATAACTAGTTTGCTGAGTTTAATAGTTTCTCCTTATGCTAGTTCAAATGCTGTAGTTCTCTTCATGCTGCTACCAGGCCTGGAACAGCAGACATTGTAAATGATTGAAATGAATTTTAAGTATCAGATTTCCACGGCTAAGCCAAAGGGGTAAGATGACCAAAAAAAAAAAAAAAAAAAAGTTTAAGGTAGAAAGCAAATATAATAGAGGATTTACATAGAACACAGATTAATAAAAAAAAAAAAAAAAAAGTACTTAACTGAGAACATACTGATTTGTCTATGAAACATATCTCGCATTGTGCTTTTCTTCCTTTTACTGTCTTTCATTTCAAAATAAGTTCTGTGAATAAAGGTACATTTCTTAGTTGCTTTAAAATGGGGGCATCTTTTCACTTAAACAATCCAGAAAATCTCTTTTTTCAAAGTTACTTGATCAAAATTTAAAACAATCACCTTTTCATCTTTATTTATCAGGAAATTTCATGTAATCTCAGAAAGAGTTGATCCACCACAAAACATCCTGTGTCAATTAAATCTGTTAACTAGCCACAGTGTGTTTGGGTTTGTCCTTCATTTGGAGGATATTGGTACCACCACTCAGCTGGAAGGTTTATGAACATTCATTATCTGCTATCATGCAAAGTTGGCCAAGTCGCTTCAAAACACTTTTAGTGTCTGTTCAGACTAACTCAACTCACCTTAAACTTAGGTAATAACAGAACAACAGGCTACAGATAGCATGGTGGAAGACAGTCTCTTAAACAGTCACAACTGTTTTTATTACTAGCATTATCAAATTTGTTCATCTTCTACAATACATAGTAATATTTCAGGCAGAAATTCCTAAGCAAAGCATAAATTAATATTTATACCATTGTCTGCAGCATTCTATAAGCTACAGCCTTCTCAGTTTATACTCAGCATAATTTCACATTGGTCCCTTACACAACCGCAATCCTTACTTCTATATTATGCATTTCTCAAACATTTAATTCTTCTTCAAAATACCCTATAAAAGATAATTATCACACTCTATTTCATTTTTATTATCTACAATTGCTTTTTCCTTAATTTCAGATTTACTTGCTCAACGTATTTTCAGTCCTAGGGAGATGCTCTGATTATCATAACAGGTCACTAAAAATAACAATGTCACTGGAAATAGTGACATTTTGAATAAAATAATGTCATTCATAATCCTATGTGTATGATGCTTAAATCTCAGCTTTGAAATCGTGTTATATTCATATTGTGTGTCATTTGGGTCAGGTGGATTTAATGTAACAGTTCACCTATTTGCAGATGTTTGTGAGATTTAAGAGTGAATTTTATGATTATTTAGAGCTTTTTCAGGCACACAGAAATAAATAGATAAGTCAGTTATGACATTCTGAATGATGATAAAAAGCTAATCATACCTATGTCCAACAGCCCTAAGACCTGACTACAGTCAAGCATCATGTAAAGCCTGTGAATTTTCTCATCTGCATTTGTGAAGTATGACAACTGACCGAAGTCTGACCAAAGAAGAAATAAGCGGGACAGGAAAGAATATATTTCTAATGTTTTGCCAATTTAATGGGTACTAATCTTCTGGAATATGTTTCTATTTCATTCTAAATAATTGAAACATGGTTACAGCTGGAAATAAGACTCTCAGAGAAAAACAGTCATTTACAGTTTGGGAGTCCAGTCACTGGTGAGAATGGCTTACTGAAAACAGTTACCTAAAGCTAATCTTGAGTCACTGTTGTAGACTGAAGCAGACAAAGTATATGAAATAAGGAAAAGTGATTCTTTTTCTATTAGTCTGAATATTGCCCACATTACTGTTAACTTCTGTGCTAGGACTCCCTGTCAGGTATTCTGCATGGCCGTTTTAATGTCAGTGTAGAAGTCTTCACTTGTTTGTGGAAAACAGATAAACCTGTCAAAAAAAAAAAAAAAAAAAAAAAAAGACCTGTAGGTAACAACATATGTTATGGGAGGTATTGTTTTGCATCTCAGGAATAGACAAGAGCAGCTCCAGAATCTACAGTATGTAACAACTCACATGTGACAACTTGCCCAAATGTAGAACGGAACTGAGAGGTTTTTTCATTGATGATGCTTTTTGCCATTTTCAAAGGCAAAGCAAAAATCAGAAACTGACAACATTTTGTAGGGAAGAGAAAGGAAGGAGAAACAGAAAGCGAAGGGTGTAACATCAGGGATTCAGCTAACAGTTTTACCATGGCAACTACTGTACCACAGAAAAGGTTGATTAACGTCAAGCTGGAGATTAGGATGGAATAAGAGTGGTGTTACTAACTCTCTTCTTCCCTCCCTCCAAGGAAGTATAAATGCAGCCAGTTGTCATGGGTAGATATGCTTTTCCTCAGGAAAGATGAAGATAGCCAAGAGAGATACAGAACTTTTTATTATTCGTCCCCTATCAAAACACAGAGAACCAGAAAGCATTTGTCAGTCTTTGCCCCTGTGATGGTATTTGGGTCACTCAATTTGCCCTCTGTTGGATCTGTTAATGGAAGTCCTGCTCTGTCCTATTTCTGTGAGCTATAAACTTTGACAACTTTCTGAAAGCTTGTATAGTAAAGGGTAGGTTTTAGATGAACTCATCTTAAAGGCTTATCTTGTCCTGGAAAGTTCCAGAGTTTCATCTAAGCTTTTTTTCAAGACAGGAATAACCTTCAGATAAGAATGTATCTCGGTTCTTTTGAAGAGTTTTCTTGAAAGAATTATGTCATCCTTCACCCTTACTGCAGGCTTTCAGTTGGGTGTTGGATTTATTTACAGTGATGACAGTTTAAACACCCTTTTCTGCTTTTAAGGATTTTAAATATTGATGCAAAGCTAAAACTATGTAATAGCAGATGAAAAACGTATTTTCGCATGTGTACTATGAACACAACGTAATGAAAATATCTTTGATGCTGATAAATGCAAATACAGCTGACATGTCCTGATAGTTCATTTGTTTGATTAGACAATTTATTACAGCAGCAGCAGGGACACATATTACTCTTAGGAGTGTTCTAGTTGTAGGGAAAGGTACGGCAGTGCCGTAATCAGCATCTGTACTGTAGCATACATGTGGCTAGCAGAGCAGCCAGTAGCCACTAGCGCAAAGCATTTCTGCACATAGGAATCTGGACTTTAAGTATATTTAAAAGTGACTCTGTTGTATTTGTGATCATTGTGAAAAATTATACTAGCATTTTAGGTATGTATGCATGGTTGTGTTCCTGATCTCCTTGCCTCTGATGATGGCTTTTTAATGATCACAGTTCTGACAACTCTGAATCAAGGTTGCTGATATAGGCCTTGCTGATAAATAAAGGGGAGTTTTTTCTAGCTAGCTTTACATATTCAAAGTGCAACATAGAAAGTACTACATATTAAAGCATTAAATATCACTTTTCTCACACTTACAGGGAAAAAAAAAAAAAAAAAAAAAGAGACCTAAATTACAGTAGTTAAACTGAAAAAAAACCCCAGCGTGGAGAACAAATATTTTTGGATGCAGAAGTTTCTGTTGGATGCTGGCAAGAAGTCTGGCATAGGTCAGATGTACGGCAGCAGCAGTCTGCTTATTCCAATGTTTTCATTTCTGACCCTACACAATCTCTTCTTCTTCTAAGCTCTTGCTTTGCTGAAGTGCATCTGACCTATCTCTTCCCCTATGTGCAGAAAGTAATTCTCTATAGAAAGTCACCAGCTATACTAATACATGGAACAAAACATAAATGATAACATACAGTGTTCCCAGCGGGCCTGTGGGTGAAAAAAAACAACCAACCAAAAAACCCCAAAAAAACACAAATCCAACTGATAGTTTTCCAGTTCTAGAAATCAATAACAACAACGTTAGCTACCACAACTAAAGGAAATATAGAGCATAAGGATTGTGCCCAAAGTTGTAGTTTTACTGAAGTTATATAATTTTATACACAAAGGCTCACTCTGCCACTGTAGATGTAAAAAGAAGTGAAGACACCGTTATAAAAATAAACTTCTATTCTGAAATTATATCCAAGCTGTTCAATTTGTCATAAGCTACCAAAACAGGTTCACTGTTGCCAGCCTATGCTTAGGCTTATGTAGAACATGAAATAGCTGGGGACTGATGCTCAGGGAAAGAGTCTCTGGAGGTGGACTTGAATTCTAATTCAGCCTCTTGCTTTGTCATTGATTGCTTCATGGGATGGGTAGGGTAGCTGAAGGCAAAAGTGTGTTTGCATTCAGCTCTGAGAACAAGCTCTGGCCACACTTGTCCAAGGTTCCTCAGCCAGGGATGACTTACAAGGGCTCAAAAGGAAAATGAACTATCTTCAGACTGTGTTGTCTTCTCCAGCTAGTTTAGGGATTCAAGTGAAAGGATACCCTGTCAAAAATTTTCTATTGTTATTTCCAGAGAAACAACGTCCCCTTCCCCAGATTCTAAAAGTTTTTAAGAATAAAAATGCTATTTAAATTAATAAATTCTTTCTGTCTTTTATTTTATTTTATCCCAACCCTGACTGCTGTGTTACGGCATACTGAAATTCTTTCTAGGTTTCAGATTTATATAAAGACAGCAGCAATGATGGAAAACATTTTGTTTTGTTTTAATAGCTATTTCATTCAGCAGGACTAACAATGCTGTGGACACCTGCTGTGACCAAAAAACCTTAATTGAAATGGGGAATATTCTTGAAGTCTGAAAAAATGGATTCTGTGATGCAGCTGGGAAAATTTTCACCAATATGTTAGCAAAATATTCCTATGCTTCTCCTGGCATGTATATTTGAAATGCTCATAATCAGTCATGCTGAAACTGTTGTCAGTCAACTCTAGGTGGTTAATTATTATGGATATACTTCAGAGTGAAATGATATGGATTTAAGTCCGAGTACCTGACATATGTTTATATATTTTAAGGGATAGTAGTAGCTTGCCAAGAAATTATTTATTGATATCGTATGGCAATCCCCAAATGATAACTTAATTAAGCTTAATTTATCTCATAAACCCCCAAATTTTTTTTCATCAAAGAGACTCAAGGACTGAAAATATTGCTTAATATGGTTTCTGGGATTTTTAGAATTGTTCCCTTTTTTTTCCTTTTAAGAGTTCTTAAGATGTTTAAGGCATCATTTAAGGTGCATGGTGCTACCATAAGGAAATAAAGATGAAGAATGCCTTTTTCCCAGGTATTCCCAAGTGTTCATTTTAATGCTGCTTTTTTAATAACCTCTTGCAGCTTGCTTTGAAGTCTTTCCTGCTCAGAAATCTCTCAGCTGCCAGAGGTCTATTAAAGAAACATAGTAGATACCTAGAAATCTGCCAGAAATCCAGAGATCAGACAGAATGTATGCGCAATAAACTTGAAAATGTATTTAGTATTATGACTGAAAAAAAGTGCAGAAATTTCGAGCGAAAATGATTTTTAAAATACTTAGGTATGTCCTCTAAAAATACAGTAGAAAATCAGAAAGGGGTGTAAAAAAGTACATAAATGGCTATGTTATTACTGTGTTGTATCGATGTTCTGGAATAGTGCGTGTGTGTTGCAAACTGCTTTTCCATTGTGCCTGTTAGTTAAACAAGGTAAGAGGACCTGGGAAATTTGATGCAGGATAGCTTTTTATTTTTCATGGGTAATGCGATTACTTTTTCTTCTAAAACCTACTGATTAATATGACCTACTCTACTGTATTTGTGTTGATCATTATGATATCTAGTGTTTTAATTGCCAGCTGTGGGTTGTATGAGCTCACAAAACTACATGAAATACCAAGTTTCTTTTTCTGACCTCCTCAATGAAGAAAGAATAGCAGTCTGAAAACAGGACCTGAACATGTTATGTAATACGAAAATAATATCTTTTTAGTATTTATTTTCAATGTCATATTTTTATATCAGTGTAAATGTTAGGAAGGTTAAAATTGTTACTGCTGTTCATGATTCTACTATTACATAATTTTCTAAGCAAATGAAAGGAAGAGGAAACCCAGAAGTCAGTTTCTGAGGTGAGTATATGTGAAAATAGCTTATGTAAAGATTAGATCCACTTAATATCATCAAAAATACAGCATAGTAGTGCAATAACTTTGAAAAAATCAAATATATATTTAGGCACGCTTTTCTAATGAATACCAAGACCTCATGAAATCAGTGTTTCTGGCAAATACGTAACATTAAAAATCTGAAATGAAGAAACAAAAGTGCAAGTTTCATTTTGAATCTCTTTTCTTCCTTAGCTGGAGCAAGCTACAGGGGTATATTCCCTTCTATCTGACATGACACATATGAGCCTTGCTTAGGGAGTTTGTCCATCGTATAACTCAAGGACAGTGCATAGCAACATCTGTTATGTATGCCTAGGTCTATTAAGCAATTCTATCCTGCTGCAAAACAACAAATCTGCATTATGATACATGGCATCCATTTAGTATACTTCAGGAACAGGTTTTCTTAAATGTTTGCATAATAACTGTTTAATGCAGCTAAGCATATAATATCATTCAGATAACAATCGTATTTTCCCCCTTTTTTTTTCTTTCCTTTCTTGTGATCATGGAATGACTGCAAGAAGATGACTATTTCTGACTAACTGATTCCAGTAATTTTTTTGGAAGAATGCTGAGGTACTTCGTTTTGGTTTATTTTGTTGATTTCTGTCAGTTATTAGTAATATATTTTCAAAATGTAGTTCTAGATCTTGCCATTCCTGAGCCAAGCTCACCAGGAGAGTAGCTGAGACATATTCAGGGAGAGAAGACAACCCAGGTCCTACCTCCTCTTAAACTCTTTCAGATGGAAGAGATATTATGGAAGGCCTATATTTATGAAGAGAAAAAATAAAAAAGAAACCTCTCTGTGAACAATAACGGAGCTTTATGTACTCAAATTGAAGTGTTACCTTGACTTAGCTGATTAGAAAGGCAGGATACAGTTGTCTGATGCTCTTTAAAATCCAGAAACCAGTCATTTCGATGCTTAATTATATTCAGGATCTGAATTTTCTAAGCGGTTTTGGAGTATAATTAACATACGCTATAGGAAGTGACTCAAAGCTCTATAAAAGAAGATTGATCTTTTGCTTGAGCATCGTGCCAAACCTTATGTTTTTGCCTTTCCAATGAAAATTCACAGGGAAGGATGGTGCTTAAGAGGCTTCTTAAATATGATCCATCCCGTTCCTCAGTTTGAAGATGGAGGAGTGTATAGCCCAGGTTGCCTGAGTTGTGGGGACCAAGAGGAAACAAGAGAGAGACTCATCTGTCATCAAATTCATATCTGAAGGTAACAGGTCTCGACATTCAGGACTCCTCCTTCACAGACAAATATCCTAATCACCTAAGTTAAGGGTGAGACTAAGCAGCAAAAGCACCACCACCACTTCAATAAAAAGGATAATGCAGATCCCCATGTCTTTTCCTTTAGTTATGCTACTTTCCAAGCCAAAGATATGGCTTCAGGCTCTTCACAGAACTAAGCACCCTCACTCCTGACATCAGCACATTCTTGTAGTGAAGAACAGTGTTTCACACACAACCTTATGCTTCTGTCCTATGAACTGACTCTGGTCAGTGCTGATTGCTGATTGCCAGTCCAGGACACCTACCTCTCCTCCCTTTACCATTTCTGGAACACAAATGAGCATATCAGCGTTGCCAATCACACTCTCAGAGCTAGATGCCCATTTTGAATATTCACAGCATTAAGGATTAAAATGTCAAAATCCCCTTTTTAAATTTGACTTGGAGTTTGGCTGGTTTAAGCTAGTTAGACCTGGCGTTGCCTCTACATAGCTTTAAAAACTAGGCCTAGGGAAAAGTATGAGAGAAGCACATGCAGGCTAGTCATGTTTCACTTCTAACACGAAACTACAAAGAATTCAGGGTCTGTCATATTCAGAAGAGATGGCTCCTAGCAATAGACTAATGGAAGAGAAAGATCTTACTCCTTTGTTTTTCTTCCTGGTAAATAAAGAAACAGAAAGAAGACTGCCTGCTAGATTATTATGATTAATATGTTTGCGTGAGGGTCTTAGGAGGATTAGCTGGATACATATTGCTCCCGCTAAGTGATTTACAAAGAGTCAGGGTAGTGGAGAGCTTAGGATGGTTTGGAAGAATCAGGCAAAGCTATGGACAAGCTGAGGATCTGTTGGAAGAATAAACAAAAAGACTGTGCCAAAAGAGTTAAACATCTTTGAGATTAGAAGAAACACTTTTTTTCATTCTAATGTCTGATTTCCAAGAGAAAGATTCTTGCATTCTTTCAGGGCAAAAATGATAAAAGCTTCCGAGAAAGTCCATTGTGATGGGAGTCATTTCAGACAAAATCTCCAGAGGAAGAACAGCCAAGGAGAGGCAAAGACAATTCTGGTTTGGTTCTAAACATTACTACTGACTAGAGAAAAACATTTTAGTTTGAATAGTCTCCCTACTGTCTCTTTAAATAGTGTCTATGAAGGGGAGACTGAAGCAATGCCCAGAGGGATGTAGTTAGTCTTCCCTATCACAGAATGATTAAATGATCAGATCATGTTTTTCCTTCTGGACCAACTGGGTCCTGCATAGAAAAACAAGCAATGTGAAAAAAAAAAAATTCTTATGACTTATGAGCTATGTTCCATCTGTGTGAGACCCAAAGCAAAGTAGTAGAAGCTTTTCTACAGTTGTAATTCTAACATATTGCTTGTATTAAAGTTTTCTTTAAAAAACTTTAACCCCACAGGATCCTTTTTCACCTAATTCTCGTAGCTATAAAATAGATCCTTCCTTCAGGAAGCTGAAGTTATTCCATGTGAAAAGAATGAATCTCCAAAAGAAAGGTTTGAAGTGGCAAAACCATTAAATAGTCATTAGCATGAGCTCAAATAAGCAATCTGATGTACTTCAGGAACCCTTAAGGAACTGGTAATTTGAAAAATCATAAAAGTATCATAAAAAGAATTCTGTGATTCTGTGAAACAGAGAAGTACATTGTAAAGAGATATAAAAGAAGGTTAAGGATGTGAAGAAATGTGAACACCTACATATAAGTGAAATCTGAAAGAAAAGAAAAATAGGCCCAGAGAGAAATGAAAAATTTAAGTAGTGGCATTTACAAGATATAGATGAGAAATTATGAACTTCACACTACTTGGTTTTTTACAAAGAATGAATTCATCTGCACCCAAGGATGGTAGAATGTGATTTACTGTGTGACATCAGAAAAAAGCCTTAGGACTCTAACAACTTGCCACTAATATATATATGTGTGTGTATATATATATATATATATATAAGTAATCCAAGTATATTACTGATTTTTAAATCTTTTTACCTACATTTTTATAATGAAAAGAATCTTAATTAACTAATAACAGAAGGCAGAGATAGAAAGAGAATGGATTCTTCTTTTAAATATGCTGTTTTGATTGACAAGGTGTAGCTGGAAATTTCACTGTGGTCCTCTACACTGTATAAAAATACAAGTGTGCATTTATTGTTTTGACTGGCTAAGCAGATTTTAATGAAAAGCCTGAGGTCATAAAAAGTTATGAAATTTTTTCTTTTTAGGTTTCACAGGTTGCTTTGTTGAGAAATCATATTTCACCATGATGAAATTTTTATTCTGGTTCCCACGGAAGCAAGAGCTGGGAGGTATTTGATTCTCAACGTGTTAGACAAACTAAGTAGTAGTCTGACAAAGCTCTCTGAGGAAGTCCCTCCTGTGTCACCTGAAGTTAGTGTTCTGTAATTTTTGTAAAATTGCTGATAAAATGAAATAAAGATAAAAATATTAAAGAAAATATTTTTCTAAGGTAGAAAGAGCATGTGTTTGAAAGTAAATACACTATTTGGACTCAGCTGTTCTCTCCATATACTAATTATTGGTGTCTATGAAGAAAAAATCAATTATGTTATTATTTCATGTTTCACATTTTACTGTCTTCAAATCTGACTGTTTTCCACATACTTTGATAACATTGCTAAAGTTATGGTAGCACATTTTATTCCAGATTTCCAAATGACTCATACAGTTAACGAAAGTTCATAGTTTGCCCGTTAGATTTCAGAAAGGACAAGCTTTTGTCTCTTTCCTATCAATGCCTGTTTGAATTAGAAAAATGATCCAGAGGCCCCACTTCGATTTTCTTCTTCTGGCAGGTGTAGGCTTCGACATAGTGATTACTCACAGCCAACATGCCTCCTTAAGGCCACCTTATCTGTCATAGCTGGTTATTTCCTGATCAGGCTTGTCTGATCACCATGTAAAATATTTTCTCCAGAGTGGTGACCTTCAATCTCACATTTTACTTCTTTTGTCTGACAGCTGCAGTTTGGCTGCATACTTACTTAGTCAAGAAATTGGTTCTAATCTGAGGTGGAAAATGCTTAGAAGACTTTACTGCCTGTTGACCTTAGATCAACTCATAATACATGTTTCTAAAGCTGGCCACTCTGATGGCATGATTAGAGATTCATGTACATATTTATCAATCAAACTATATTGATATTGTGCATAGTGGGGAGAGTGGGCAGTAAAAAGGAGTGTTTTGAAAGGACGCTAAGGATTAGGAAGGTGAAGGTGGGTAAGAGTGAGAAAGAAAGAGGACAACTCAGTATACCATAGGCTTAAATAACATACCCATACGTTTCTCATAGTGATGAAGTCTTGAAATTAGAGTGGGAAAAGGAGAAGCCTTCTACAGGGAAAATCTGGTGCTTTAAGGGTAGTGTGTCTTCTTTAACTTAGCAAACAGGAGACTTGTCTGCTCAGTCGTTACCTTTAGGAGATCCATACGGAAGGATTTATACAACGGTAAAAATAGAAAAGCACAGGAGTTAATGTTGATTTAAGCAACATTTTCTGCACCTGAAGAAGTAAAATGAACAGCACAAATTTGCTATAAATGGCAAATCATTCGGTTCACAGTAGCCACTGTTGTTATGAAGTCCCCAAAAGACATATCAGGATGTTGGAATGAGTCTAGCTGAAATGAATGGGAACCATCTCACTTTTACCTCACTTATCTGTTTGCTTTGGGTAGCTTCCTGTCATAAAACTGAATAGATGATCTAAACCCCAGCCAGCAATCTTGTTCGAGGCCATTATACATATGCACAAAAAATGTATTTCATTAGCAGAAATTAGCAATCGCATCACAGTGCTTTTCCTTTGTTCCAAGTCTTTACAATGTATTACTGAATCATAGCCCGATAGGTCTGTCCTTAGTGATGTTCTTCTAGACAGATTCTGTTTGAATGCAGTAATGTCAACTCTGACAAAGAAATGCCCTTCTGACACTTTAAAATGTGTATATATGGATAACCCGAAGTAACAGTAGTTTTTCCTAAGGTACTGGTGATATCTTTTGTAATTCAGGCTGAAGTTTAAAAAGCTTGTGTCCTTGCAAAGTCTTGCTGTAGTTCTGTTCTTGTGAGTAGGCTGACATTTTCAAACTCTTTCCTCTTTTTTTCTCTACATTTGACACGTCTGAAGACGTAGTAACTACCATCAGCCTGTGTGCAGCCAGCTGATATTTTGACGCTTCACAAAGACACATGCCAGAACATAAAATGAGGCCACTGAGGAAAAGAAATAGATATATTATTTTGTTAGCCTACTTAGCCAATAACAACATTAGATAAATAATTCTTTCTCTTTTCCCAACCCTTAAAATGCATAAGAAAGCTTGAAATAAAATTCTAAATTCTTCCTTAAAGAAAGCATATCTTTTTATTTCCTTTTTGTACAGGAGATGGCATCTAGTACATTATGTCATGCAGTATGAATTACTCATCTGAAAAGTTCTGCTACAGTGCCGTTGAGTGGTCTCAGCAATAACTCATAAACACTGCAGAAGGGGAAGGACAGAGGATGCTGTCTGTCCTAAAGAGTTAATAATCTAAGGATGGATAGAAGAAGAATCATTGACTAAAACATATGGAGGGGAATAAGAAATCAAGGCGATTAGACTGATAAACATGAAAAACAGTGGGCACAGAACGTGCAACCTTCATGATGTCGTAACTAAGAATTTTACACCTTTTTTCCACAGTCTTCTCTCTGCCTGTCATAATGAAATCCAACACAAAGTGGACATGAGCTGAAACAACAGAATTTCATAGGTCATGTACTGAAACTCTTTTATAATGTGCCTCTAGATCAGGTCCTTCTATTAGCAGACGTGCACTTTAAATCAGCATAATAGACAAGTCTGTGTTCCTAGAAAGGAAAACAACAAATTCATGCAATGGCTGAGAAAGAACTGATCAAAACAATAAACATGCAAGTTATTCTCTCCCGTAACATCAAGCAACCAAGCACACAGGAGCTTTGGCATAGCATATTTGAAATTACCTTCAGTTTCTCTCTGGCAGTGTTAACTGAAAATGCATATTATAACATTTCAGCTGTAGAAATGCAATGACATTGAAATCAACAATGGCACTCAATGTGTCTGTAACTGCTCAGTTTATAAAAGAAGTCTTAATTTATTAACTCTAGGGTACTGAGTGCATCTATTGTCAGTGTCAAACATTCCTAAAGATAAAGGTTGCTGTCACTTTCCTTTAGCTTAAGGTTCTGTATTGATCTATGGCATCATAAATGATCCAAGTTATAACTCCAGCAGGTTATAAATATACAAAATTAAAATTATGTGCCCAGTATAAGAGTAGAATAGAGGCAGTACTTTAGTAAGGGGACGCAGTGTCCAGCAATGCTCATTTTCTGATCAAAGTGAAATCTGAAAAATCTATTATTTTCCAACTCAGTGCATGCTCCTTGGATTTTTTTGCAGATCTCAGGAAATAGACACGTACTTAGGTTGTGTTTGAGTGGTGGTTGGTTTTGTTGTTATTGCTGGTGTTGTTGGTTGTGGGGTTTTATGCAAAACAGCATAGTCTCCTGTATTTTACTGAAACATCCCTTGCAAATACGGTTACAATTTTTAAAGATGTTTTAATTAAAGCAATGTATTTCAAATATTTGTAATGTCTAGAATGAAGCAGCTGGATGCCTCCCTCTCTCAGTAATATCCCAGAAAGGGCATAAAAGAAAAACCACTATAAGTCAACCCAGGAGAGGGGGAATTATGGCATGGGGAATTATGGCATGGACTTCTCCTGTCCGCTAATTTTGCTGCATTTCCATATTTATTTCTTTAGATTATTATTTTACTCAGTACTAGAACTTTAGCAAATATAAGCCAAAAAGCCTCAGATCAGGGACATAATTAAGAAGTGGTCACTCAGCCAAAGGAAATCTTAAAAAGCTACCCTCTTATTGACTTTCTTATGTATCTGTTTGGAAAATACTGTAATCTGAACAATCTATTCATTCCTATGGATACATTAAAATGCTCAACCTTGTCATAATTTCTGTTTAAAACCACTAAAACAGTGTTTTAATTAATTCAGCAGCACAGACTTCCCAAACATCTTGTTTTTGAGATTGCACAAATACTGCATCAGTCCTCCCTACAAATTTGTCAAACTGCTAAGTGAGCTGATGGGAACTCAAGCTGGGGAAATGGCAAGCAGAGACTTTGGTGATAGTAGCAGCACAAGGATCCCAGCAACTGGACCTTTGTTTAGGACTGATCCTAAACAAGAAGTTATAAAGAATTTTCTTTTGGTACTTCTGACACCTAAAGTAAGAGTAAGAATAAGAAGAATAAGAAAAATTATTTCTTTGTAAATAGCTGCAGCTTCCTTATTTGCTGAAAATTTCTTTGAAGGCTTCTAGGATGGATGTTCTCCTACATAACTTGAAAAACTAATCAGTGCCATATGTGTCACCCCTATTTCAGTTCTAAATCTCTTCTAAGGAAAAAGAATCAGGTCATTCTCTGCCATTGTGAACACTAGTGGTATCCTGTCAGAGCAGTGCCTTTGTGATGGAAACCAGTTATGTCCTTGATGTCATCAATAGGTAATGTAGAACTTGACTATTGCAAACTTACGGTGTGTTTGGCTCTTGCTTAGTAAGAAATTAGCCCTGGATCTTTCAGAAGGAGCCTTCAATACAGGAAAGACTTAACAGGCATGAGAGGCAAGAATGTGTCATACAGAAAAAGGAGCATGTCTGGTTTTTTGTTTGGGGTTTTTTTTTGGGTTTTTTTTTTGCTAATCATATATCTACCTCGTTAGGAAAACTGGATCCAGAAGAATGATCAAGTAGTGTCTTAGTTTAGTAAAGTATTAAATACTTAGGCCACAGGTTAGTAAAAGTATTAAAGAACTTTACAGGTTCAGAATAAGTCAGGATATTTTTAAATAAGCAAACCCAAAAGGCAATTTGATTGACCAGGAGGAGGTTAAGAACAGAGAATTTCTGGGATGTAAATTGTAGTATTCACCTTAAAGACAGCTGAGGAATCCCCGTTACATTGATGGACTTTAACTATGAATCTGGCTATACGGAATATATAGGTGCAGCACCATGAGAAGTCTCTATGCTAACTGCCCTTATTTCTCATTTTTATTAATGAATAGCATTTCCATTGCCATTGCTGTTTCTAGGTTCCTTTTCAGATGATATGTAGTTATTGAAAAGTATAATACAAATATGAGATTTACTGCATTGTAATAGAAACCCATACAGACTTGTGAAATTTCATTTGGTTTGTGTTTATATAGAAGAAACACCGAAATAGTTTTTACTATATTTTTATGACATTTTTTTCTTGTGTCTTGCATCTCTCCACAAATAAATTATTATTCTGATTTGATAATTTTCTTTGACTTTTTTCTGCACCTCTTAACTAGCATGGCTGCAGCTTTCCATTTCTTTTACTATGAGAAGAAAAGTAATAATTTGGACCATATATTAATGCCTTTTAAACTACATTTTCAGTTTTATCAGGGGAATGTGACTGTCACAGGAAAAAAACTACTCAATTAATATAGTCTAAGCCAAATTAGGACTGAAGCAGTTTACTGATTTATTAATATATAGTTGAACAGTGGACTATACACTCAAAATCTGTATCAGCAGTGCCACAGATAAAGAAGAACACAAGACTCTTATGAAATGTTGAAAAATACAAATTCCTAAATGCTGTTCTCTAACTAATCCCAAGGTGTTCTAATCACACACACACACATGCACAGTCATGTGTGCACACGCATATGCACAGATTCCCACCATTGCCCACGCACACTCTCCCCCCTCACAGGCCCTGTGGGTTGCAATCACCCTCCCGTTTATTTTTTTTTCAAGATTTTGGGTTCCCTTATTTGCTCACCTCTCTGGAGGGAGATATGGGTGCTTCCACTTTCCATGTGCCCTGGTTGCTCTTTGCAGCCCATGGAGCTGCACATGGGTGAGGAAGCCCCACCACGAAGTGCTACATGCACACCTGAGGTGTGGATCCCCACTTGTTTTGCCCTGGACTGACAGCACCCTATATAGGCACAGGCTGCTCACAGTGTCCCATGGGCAGCTGGCACTTTTCTGGCCTAGACTGGGGTTACAGTGGCATGGAGTAACAGCTAGTAGGGCCAAACCAGGAGCATATGACCATGTTGAGGGTAACGTGAAGATATCTTTGATATTGCACACACTAGAAAGTTAAATAGAGACAGATTTTGTTAATTTTCTCACTTACTGCTAAAAAGATTATTTTAGAGTCAGCTTTCTCTTCTGTTTAAACCATCTACAGTCAAAGGCAAAACAATGACTTCTCTCGATTTGCAAAGGGGAAAAAAAAAAGGTATGTGAGTTTAGTGCACAGGTTAGAGCTGGATGATTCAAGGTCTAGTAAATCTATCTGATATCAAATATCTTCTGGGATTTAGCTAAATTTTAACTGCTGAGGAGGACCACGGCCTGATTTTTGTCTGACCAAAGACCACATTTTGGGGTTGAGGAAGCACTTGGAACATCAGAAAATTCTGGTTTGTTGTTCTTGAATGAGGAATGGGCTTTGTTGTTCGCTTCATTTTTTTCTCTTTAACAAATAACTACTGAGAACAGGAAATGTTGCCATAGATGAGAAAATGGCACTGGTGACATTTCTCCTCTCTTAAAATGGATTACAGCTTCCTAAGGAAAAAAGAAAAAAAATTATATTGAAGAACTGAACATTTAATGTTAAGTCCTTTACATTTAATTTATTTAGAAATAAAAATTCATTTCTGTTTTCAAGAAACTGGTGTTTCTCAGGAACAAGCTAAGCTAGTTAGCAGAATTGAATAAGTCAGCCAGCCTTGTTGGTTTTGTGGCATTTGATAGCATTGATATTGTACTTTATTACTGTGTCTGAGTACAGCTGGGTTGTTCCAAACCAGCTCTGCTGAAGCACTGCCAGCTAGTTTCAGTGGCAATTTTTCTTTCGGGCATCCAGAAATCTGTAGGGTTCCCCAAGGAGCCATGCTGACCCAACTGTTTCTGAAGTTACTATATGCTGCTTCTTGAATAGCTCTATTAGAGGTTTCAACTGGAGTGTGGCTGTTAGGAAGGTGATCTCTAACCACATATCTTATGCTCTTTAACAATTGCGGGAGGCAGTAGACCCCTCAGCCTCTATACAGGAAAAATCCCAGAAGAGCTGTTTACAGGACTGAGACTGAATTACAAACTCTCCATCAGATACATTACATCTTCTTAGATTTCAGCACGAAACCTATTCAGTTCTGGGTAATATTAGTATTATCTGCTTTAAATGGTGCTCATATAAAGACGTAGTAACACTTTAATAGAAGACCCTTCAGGATATTTTTCAAAGTTAGGAAATTCTGGAATTTGCTGGTGAACTATGAGATGGCTCTCGTGCAACTGCATTGTTTTATAGAAAATCAGACACTTAAGAAGCATATACACAGATCTGTAGTTTTCTGTTGGGGTTTTTTGTTACTTGTTTTTTTGTTTTTATGGGTTTTTTCCCTCCATCTTGATCATCTTCTAATTTACTATGCATTACTGAAGCCATTTATTAAAAAAATTAAAAAATAATATTTGGCTTACTCATTTTCTCTGATGGATATTATTCCCCTGTTGAAGTGTTACAAAACCACTAACTGATGAACGCCTTGACAAAACACAGCACTTTTCCTACTCTGCAGTCCATGCTACTCTGCCTGTCAACCCAACCTCATTCTCATCTTAGTCCCAAACTACAGAAAACGAATGTTGAAACTTCCAGTACAGAGTCCATTCTTTTTTCCAAACGAGTAGCACTTCTCAGACACTGCCAAAAACTGCCCTAAGACCCTTTATTATTCTATGTATTAATTATTATAGTATAACCTAATATGAATATATATTATAGTGTTCATTTCTTCAGACTGCTCATTCCAGATCCAGTTTGCCCAGTTCCCATTAGTTCTCTCACCTTCTTAAACTTCTTGTTCACTTCTCCTTACTAATGTTTCCCTGCCAGACTCCTCCTTCCTTGCTCAGACAGAATAATTTCTTGCTTCCTATTTCTCATCAAATCAGTTTCTCT
>NW_027437992.1:0-54131 GCF_965140245.1 Athene noctua | reverse complement strand
ACGTTTTCGGCCGAAAACGCGTTTTCCGGCGAAATCGCACACCACGGCTCTTTCTGAGAAAAAGCAAGCACGGAGGACGAGAACCGCTTTTGCCCTGCGTAGCGTTCCGGGCAGCGGGTAGAACCAGGCAGAGAATTCCCGGCTAGCAGCTTCCCTGTGGCGGGGAAGTGCAAACGTACACGTTTTCGGCCGAAAACGCGTTTTCCGGCGAAAACGCACACCACGGCTCTTTCTGAGAAAAAGCAAGCACGGAGGACGAGAACCGCTTTTGCCCTGCGTAGCGTTCCGGGCAGCGGGTAGAACCAGGCAGAGAATTCCCGGCTAGCAGCTTCCCTGTGGCGGGGAAGTGCAAACGTACACGTTTTCGGCCGAAAACGCGTTTTCCGGCGAAAACGCACACCACGGCTCTTTCTGAGAAAAAGCAAGCACGGAGGACGAGAACCGCTTTTGCCCTGCGTAGCGTTCCGGGCAGCGGGTAGAACCAGGCAGAGAATTCCCGGCTAGCAGCTTCCCTGTGGCGGGGAAGTGCAAACGTACACGTTTTCGGCCGAAAACGCGTTTTCCGGCGAAATCGCACACCACGGCTCTTTCTGAGAAAAAGCAAGCACGGAGGACGAGAACCGCTTTTGCCCTGCGTAGCGTTCCGGGCAGCGGGTAGAACCAGGCAGAGAATTCCCGGCTAGCAGCTTCCCTGTGGCGGGGAAGTGCAAACGTACACGTTTTCGGCCGAAAACGCGTTTTCCGGCGAAAACGCACACCACGGCTCTTTCTGAGAAAAAGCAAGCACGGAGGACGAGAACCGCTTTTGCCCTGCGTAGCGTTCCGGGCAGCGGGTAGAACCAGGCAGAGAATTCCCGGCTAGCAGCTTCCCTGTGGCGGGGAAGTGCAAACGTACACGTTTTCGGCCGAAAACGCGTTTTCCGGCGAAAACGCACACCACGGCTCTTTCTGAGAAAAAGCAAGCACGGAGGACGAGAACCGCTTTTGCCCTGCGTAGCGTTCCGGGCAGCGGGTAGAACCAGGCAGAGAATTCCCGGCTAGCAGCTTCCCTGTGGCGGGGAAGTGCAAACGTACACGTTTTCGGCCGAAAACGCGTTTTCCGGCGAAAACGCACACCACGGCTCTTTCTGAGAAAAAGCAAGCACGGAGGACGAGAACCGCTTTTGCCCTGCGTAGCGTTCCGGGCAGCGGGTAGAACCAGGCAGAGAATTCCCGGCTAGCAGCTTCCCTGTGGCGGGGAAGTGCAAACGTACACGTTTTCGGCCGAAAACGCGTTTTCCGGCGAAAACGCACACCACGGCTCTTTCTGAGAAAAAGCAAGCACGGAGGACGAGAACCGCTTTTGCCCTGCGTAGCGTTCCGGGCAGCGGGTAGAACCAGGCAGAGAATTCCCGGCTAGCAGCTTCCCTGTGGCGGGGAAGTGCAAACGTACACGTTTTCGGCCGAAAACGCGTTTTCCGGCGAAAACGCACACCACGGCTCTTTCTGAGAAAAAGCAAGCACGGAGGACGAGAACCGCTTTTGCCCTGCGTAGCGTTCCGGGCAGCGGGTAGAACCAGGCAGAGAATTCCCGGCTAGCAGCTTCCCTGTGGCGGGGAAGTGCAAACGTACACGTTTTCGGCCGAAAACGCGTTTTCCGGCGAAAACGCACACCACGGCTCTTTCTGAGAAAAAGCAAGCACGGAGGACGAGAACCGCTTTTGCCCTGCGTAGCGTTCCGGGCAGCGGGTAGAACCAGGCAGAGAATTCCCGGCTAGCAGCTTCCCTGTGGCGGGGAAGTGCAAACGTACACGTTTTCGGCCGAAAACGCGTTTTCCGGCGAAATCGCACACCACGGCTCTTTCTGAGAAAAAGCAAGCACGGAGGACGAGAACCGCTTTTGCCCTGCGTAGCGTTCCGGGCAGCGGGTAGAACCAGGCAGAGAATTCCCGGCTAGCAGCTTCCCTGTGGCGGGGAAGTGCAAACGTACATGTTTTCGGCCGAAAACGCGTTTTCCGGCGAAATCGCACACCACGGCTCTTTCTGAGAAAAAGCAAGCACGGAAGACGAGAACCGCTTTTGCCCTGCGTAGCGTTCCGGGCAGCGGGTAGAACCAGGCAGAGAATTCCCGGCTAGCAGCTTCCCTGTGGCGGGGAAGTGCAAACGTACACGTTTTCGGCCGAAAACGCGTTTTCCGGCGAAATCGCACACCACGGCTCTTTCTGAGAAAAAGCAAGCACGGAGGACGAGAACCGCTTTTGCCCTGCGTAGCGTTCCGGGCAGCGGGTAGAACCAGGCAGAGAATTCCCGGCTAGCAGCTTCCCTGTGGCGGGGAAGTGCAAACGTACACGTTTTCGGCCGAAAACGCGTTTTCCGGCGAAAACGCACACCACGGCTCTTTCTGAGAAAAAGCAAGCACGGAGGACGAGAACCGCTTTTGCCCTGCGTAGCGTTCCGGGCAGCGGGTAGAACCAGGCAGAGAATTCCCGGCTAGCAGCTTCCCTGTGGCGGGGAAGTGCAAACGTACACGTTTTCGGCCGAAAACGCGTTTTCCGGCGAAATCGCACACCACGGCTCTTTCTGAGAAAAAGCAAGCACGGAGGACGAGAACCGCTTTTGCCCTGCGTAGCGTTCCGGGCAGCGGGTAGAACCAGGCAGAGAATTCCCGGCTAGCAGCTTCCCTGTGGCGGGGAAGTGCAAACGTACACGTTTTCGGCCGAAAACGCGTTTTCCGGCGAAAACACACACCACGGCTCTTTCTGAGAAAAAGCAAGCACGGAGGACGAGAACCGCTTTTGCCCTGCGTAGCGTTCCGGGCAGCGGGTAGAACCAGGCAGAGAATTCCCGGCTAGCAGCTTCCCTGTGGCGGGGAAGTGCAAACGTACACGTTTTCGGCCGAAAACGCGTTTTCCGGCGAAAACGCACACCACGGCTCTTTCTGAGAAAAAGCAAGCACGGAGGACGAGAACCGCTTTTGCCCTGCGTAGCGTTCCGGGCAGCGGGTAGAACCAGGCAGAGAATTCCCGGCTAGCAGCTTCCCTGTGGCGGGGAAGTGCAAACGTACACGTTTTCGGCCGAAAACGCGTTTTCCGGCGAAAGCGCACACCACGGCTCTTTCTGAGAAAAAGCAAGCACGGAGGACGAGAACCGCTTTTGCCCTGCGTAGCGTTCCGGGCAGCGGGTAGAACCAGGCAGAGAATTCCCGGCTAGCAGCTTCCCTGTGGCGGGGAAGTGCAAACGTACACGTTTTCGGCCGAAAACGCGTTTTCCGGCGAAAACGCACACCACGGCTCTTTCTGAGAAAAAGCAAGCACGGAGGACGAGAACCGCTTTTGCCCTGCGTAGCGTTCCGGGCAGCGGGTAGAACCAGGCAGAGAATTCCCGGCTAGCAGCTTCCCTGTGGCGGGGAAGTGCAAACGTACACGTTTACGGCCGAAAAAGCGTTTTCCGGCGAAAACGCACACCACGGCTCTTTCTGAGAAAAAGCAAGCACGGAGGACGAGAACCGCTTTTGCCCTGCGTAGCGTTCCGGGCATCGGGTAGAACCAGGCAGAGAATTCCCGGCTAGCAGCTTCCCTGTGGCGGGGAAGTGCAAACGTACACGTTTTCGGCCGAAAACGCGTTTTCCGGCGAAAACGCACACCACGGCTCTTTCTGAGAAAAAGCAAGCACGGAGGACGAGAACCGCTTTTGCCCTGCGTAGCGTTCCGGGCAGCGGGTAGAACCAGGCAGAGAATTCCCGGCTAGCAGCTTCCCTGTGGCGGGGAAGTGCAAACGTACATGTTTTCGGCCGAAAACGCGTTTTCCGGCGAAATCGCACACCACGGCTCTTTCTGAGAAAAAGCAAGCACGGAAGACGAGAACCGCTTTTGCCCTGCGTAGCGTTCCGGGCAGCGGGTAGAACCAGGCAGAGAATTCCCGGCTAGCAGCTTCCCTGTGGCGGGGAAGTGCAAACGTACACGTTTTCGGCCGAAAACGCGTTTTCCGGCGAAATCGCACACCACGGCTCTTTCTGAGAAAAAGCAAGCACGGAGGACGAGAACCGCTTTTGCCCTGCGTAGCGTTCCGGGCAGCGGGTAGAACCAGGCAGAGAATTCCCGGCTAGCAGCTTCCCTGTGGCGGGGAAGTGCAAACGTACACGTTTTCGGCCGAAAACGCGTTTTCCGGCGAAAACGCACACCACGGCTCTTTCTGAGAAAAAGCAAGCACGGAGGACGAGAACCGCTTTTGCCCTGCGTAGCGTTCCGGGCAGCGGGTAGAACCAGGCAGAGAATTCCCGGCTAGCAGCTTCCCTGTGGCGGGGAAGTGCAAACGTACACGTTTTCGGCCGAAAACGCGTTTTCCGGCGAAAACGCACACCACGGCTCTTTCTGAGAAAAAGCAAGCACGGAGGACGAGAACCGCTTTTGCCCTGCGTAGCGTTCCGGGCAGCGGGTAGAACCAGGCAGAGAATTCCCGGCTAGCAGCTTCCCTGTGGCGGGGAAGTGCAAACGTACACGTTTTCGGCCGAAAACGCGTTTTCCGGCGAAAACGCACACCACGGCTCTTTCTGAGAAAAAGCAAGCACGGAGGACGAGAACCGCTTTTGCCCTGCGTAGCGTTCCGGGCAGCGGGTAGAACCAGGCAGAGAATTCCCGGCTAGCAGCTTCCCTGTGGCGGGGAAGTGCAAACGTACACGTTTTCGGCCGAAAACGCGTTTTCCGGCGAAATCGCACACCACGGCTCTTTCTGAGAAAAAGCAAGCACGGAGGACTAGAACCGCTTTTGCCCTGCGTAGCGTTCCGGGCAGCGGGTAGAACCAGGCAGAGAATTCCCGGCTAGCAGCTTCCCTGTGGCGGGGAAGTGCAAACGTACACGTTTTCGGCCGAAAACGCGTTTTCCGGCGAAAACGCACACCACGGCTCTTTCTGAGAAAAAGCAAGCACGGAGGACGAGAACCGCTTTTGCCCTGCGTAGCGTTCCGGGCAGCGGGTAGAACCAGGCAGAGAATTCCCGGCTAGCAGCTTCCCTGTGGCGGGGAAGTGCAAACGTACACGTTTTCGGCCGAAAACGCGTTTTCCGGCGAAAACGCACACCACGGCTCTTTCTGAGAAAAAGCAAGCACGGAGGACGAGAACCGCTTTTGCCCTGCGTAGCGTTCCGGGCAGCGGGTAGAACCAGGCAGAGAATTCCCGGCTAGCAGCTTCCCTGTGGCGGGGAAGTGCAAACGTACACGTTTTCGGCCGAAAACGCGTTTTCCGGCGAAAACGCACACCACGGCTCTTTCTGAGAAAAAGCAAGCACGGAGGACGAGAACCGCTTTTGCCCTGCGTAGCGTTCCGGGCAGCGGGTAGAACCAGGCAGAGAATTCCCGGCTAGCAGCTTCCCTGTGGCGGGGAAGTGCAAACGTACACGTTTTCGGCCGAAAACGCGTTTTCCGGCGAAAACGCACACCACGGCTCTTTCTGAGAAAAAGCAAGCACGGAGGACGAGAACCGCTTTTGCCCTGCGTAGCGTTCCGGGCAGCGGGTAGAACCAGGCAGAGAATTCCCGGCTAGCAGCTTCCCTGTGGCGGGGAAGTGCAAACGTACACGTTTTCGGCCGAAAACGCGTTTTCCGGCGAAAACGCACACCACGGCTCTTTCTGAGAAAAAGCAAGCACGGAGGACGAGAACCGCTTTTGCCCTGCGTAGCGTTCCGGGCAGCGGGTAGAACCAGGCAGAGAATTCCCGGCTAGCAGCTTCCCTGTGGCGGGGAAGTGCAAACGTACACGTTTTCGGCCGAAAACGCGTTTTCCGGCGAAAACGCACACCACGGCTCTTTCTGAGAAAAAGCAAGCACGGAGGACGAGAACCGCTTTTGCCCTGCGTAGCGTTCCGGGCAGCGGGTAGAACCAGGCAGAGAATTCCCGGCTAGCAGCTTCCCTGTGGCGGGGAAGTGCAAACGTACACGTTTTCGGCCGAAAACGCGTTTTCCGGCGAAAACGCACACCACGGCTCTTTCTGAGAAAAAGCAAGCACGGAGGACGAGAACCGCTTTTGCCCTGCGTAGCGTTCCGGGCAGCGGGTAGAACCAGGCAGAGAATTCCCGGCTAGCAGCTTCCCTGTGGCGGGGAAGTGCAAACGTACACGTTTTCGGCCGAAAACGCGTTTTCCGGCGAAAACGCACACCACGGCTCTTTCTGAGAAAAAGCAAGCACGGAGGACGAGAACCGCTTTTGCCCTGCGTAGCGTTCCGGGCAGCGGGTAGAACCAGGCAGAGAATTCCCGGCTAGCAGCTTCCCTGTGGCGGGGAAGTGCAAACGTACACGTTTTCGGCCGAAAACGCGTTTTCCGGCGAAATCGCACACCACGGCTCTTTCTGAGAAAAAGCAAGCACGGAGGACGAGAACCGCTTTTGCCCTGCGTAGCGTTCCGGGCAGCGGGTAGAACCAGGCAGAGAATTCCCGGCTAGCAGCTTCCCTGTGGCGGGGAAGTGCAAACGTACACGTTTTCGGCCGAAAACGCGTTTTCCGGCGAAATCGCACACCACGGCTCTTTCTGAGAAAAAGCAAGCACGGAGGACGAGAACCGCTTTTGCCCTGCGTAGCGTTCCGGGCAGCGGGTAGAACCAGGCAGAGAATTCCCGGCTAGCAGCTTCCCTGTGGCGGGGAAGTGCAAACGTACACGTTTTCGGCCGAAAACGCGTTTTCCTGCGAAAACGCACACCACGGCTCTTTCTGAGAAAAAGCAAGCACGGAGGACGAGAACCGCTTTTGCCCTGCGTAGCGTTCCGGGCAGCGGGTAGAACCAGGCAGAGAATTCCCGGCTAGCAGCTTCCCTGTGGCGGGGAAGTGCAAACGTACACGTTTTCGGCCGAAAACGCGTTTTCCGGCGAAATCGCACACCACGGCTCTTTCTGAGAAAAAGCAAGCACGGAGGACGAGAACCGCTTTTGCCCTGCGTAGCGTTCCGGGCAGCGGGTAGAACCAGGCAGAGAATTCCCGGCTAGCAGCTTCCCTGTGGCGGGGAAGTGCAAACGTACACGTTTTCGGCCGAAAACGCGTTTTCCGGCGAAAACGCACACCACGGCTCTTTCTGAGAAAAAGCAAGCACGGAGGACGAGAACCGCTTTTGCCCTGCGTAGCGTTCCGGGCAGCGGGTAGAACCAGGCAGAGAATTCCCGGCTAGCAGCTTCCCTGTGGCGGGGAAGTGCAAACGTACACGTTTTCGGCCGAAAACGCGTTTTCCGGCGAAAACGCACACCACGGCTCTTTCTGAGAAAAAGCAAGCACGGAGGACGAGAACCGCTTTTGCCCTGCGTAGCGTTCCGGGCAGCGGGTAGAACCAGGCAGAGAATTCCCGGCTAGCAGCTTCCCTGTGGCGGGGAAGTGCAAACGTACACGTTTTCGGCCGAAAACGCGTTTTCCGGCAAAAACGCACACCACGGCTCTTTCTGAGAAAAAGCAAGCACGGAGGACGAGAACCGCTTTTGCCCTGCGTAGCGTTCCGGGCAGCGGGTAGAACCAGGCAGAGAATTCCCGGCTAGCAGCTTCCCTGTGGCGGGGAAGTGCAAACGTACACGTTTTCGGCCGAAAACGCGTTTTCCGGCGAAAACGCACACCACGGCTCTTTCTGAGAAAAAGCAAGCACGGAGGACGAGAACCGCTTTTGCCCTGCATAGCGTTCCGGGCAGCGGGTAGAACCAGGCAGAGAATTCCCGGCTAGCAGCTTCCCTGTGGCGGGGAAGTGCAAACGTACACGTTTTCGGCCGAAAACGCGTTTTCCGGCGAAAACGCACACCACGGCTCTTTCTGAGAAAAAGCAAGCACGGAGGACGAGAACCGCTTTTGCCCTGCGTAGCGTTCTGGACAGCGGGTAGAACCAGGCAGAGAATTCCCGGCTAGCAGCTTCCCTGTGGCGGGGAAGTGCAAACGTACACGTTTTCGGCCGAAAACGCGTTTTCCGGCGAAAACGCACACCACGGCTCTTTCTGAGAAAAAGCAAGCACGGAGGACGAGAACCGCTTTTGCCCTGCGTAGCGTTCCGGGCAGCGGGTAGAACCAGGCAGAGAATTCCCGGCTAGCAGCTTCCCTGTGGCGGGGAAGTGCAAACGTACACGTTTTCGGCCAAAAACGCGTTTTCCGGCGAAATCGCACACCACGGCTCTTTCTGAGAAAAAGCAAGCACGGAGGACGAGAACCGCTTTTGCCCTGCGTAGCGTTCCGGGCAGCGGGTAGAACCAGGCAGAGAATTCCCGGCTAGCAGCTTCCCTGTGGCGGGGAAGTGCAAACGTACACGTTTTCGGCCGAAAACGCGTTTTCCGGCGAAATCGCACACCACGGCTCTTTCTGAGAAAAAGCAAGCACGGAGGACGAGAACCGCTTTTGCCCTGCGTAGCGTTCCGGGCAGCGGGTAGAACCAGGCAGAGAATTCCCGGCTAGCAGCTTCCCTGTGGCGGGGAAGTGCAAACGTACACGTTTTCGGCCGAAAACGCGTTTTCCGGCGAAAACGCACACCACGGCTCTTTCTGAGAAAAAGCAAGCACGGAGGACGAGAACCGCTTTTGCCCTGCGTAGCGTTCCGGGCAGCGGGTAGAACCAGGCAGAGAATTCCCGGCTAGCAGCTTCCCTGTGGCGGGGAAGTGCAAACGTACACGTTTTCGGCCGAAAACGCGTTTTCCGGCGAAAACGCACACCACGGCTCTTTCTGAGAAAAAGCAAGCACGGAGGACGAGAACCGCTTTTGCCCTGCGTAGCGTTCCGGGCAGCGGGTAGAACCAGGCAGAGAATTCCCGGCTAGCAGCTTCCCTGTGGCGGGGAAGTGCAAACGTACACGTTTTCGGCCGAAAACGCGTTTTCCGGCGAAAACGCACACCACGGCTCTTTCTGAGAAAAAGCAAGCACGGAGGACGAGAACCGCTTTTGCCCTGCGTAGCGTTCCGGGCAGCGGGTAGAACCAGGCAGAGAATTCCCGGCTAGCAGCTTCCCTGTGGCGGGGAAGTGCAAACGTACACGTTTTCGGCCGAAAACGCGTTTTCCGGCGAAAACGCACACCACGGCTCTTTCTGAGAAAAAGCAAGCACGGAGGACGAGAACCGCTTTTGCCCTGCGTAGCGTTCCGGGCAGCGGGTAGAACCAGGCAGAGAATTCCCGGCTAGCAGCTTCCCTGTGGCGGGGAAGTGCAAACGTACACGTTTTCGGCCGAAAACGCGTTTTCCGGCGAAAACGCACACCACGGCTCTTTCTGAGAAAAAGCAAGCACGGAGGACGAGAACCGCTTTTGCCCTGCGTAGCGTTCCGGGCAGCGGGTAGAACCAGGCAGAGAATTCCCGGCTAGCAGCTTCCCTGTGGCGGGGAAGTGCAAACGTACACGTTTTCGGCCGAAAACGCGTTTTCCGGCGAAAACGCACACCACGGCTCTTTCTGAGAAAAAGCAAGCACGGAGGACGAGAACCGCTTTTGCCCTGCGTAGCGTTCCGGGCAGCGGGTAGAACCAGGCAGAGAATTCCCGGCTAGCAGCTTCCCGTGGCGGGGAAGTGCAAACGTACACGTTTTCGGCCGAAAACGCGTTTTCCGGCGAAAACGCACACCACGGCTCTTTCTGAGAAAAAGCAAGCACGGAGGACGAGAACCGCTTTTGCCCTGCGTAGCGTTCCGGGCAGCGGGTAGAACCAGGCAGAGAATTCCCGGCTAGCAGCTTCCCTGTGGCGGGGAAGTGCAAACGTACACGTTTTCGGCCGAAAACGCGTTTTCCGGCGAAAACGCACACCACGGCTCTTTCTGAGAAAAAGCAAGCACGGAGGACGAGAACCGCTTTTGCCCTGCGTAGCGTTCCGGGCAGCGGGTAGAACCAGGCAGAGAATTCCCGGCTAGCAGCTTCCCTGTGGCGGGGAAGTGCAAACGTACACGTTTTCGGCCGAAAACGCGTTTTCCGGCGAAAACGCACACCACGGCTCTTTCTGAGAAAAAGCAAGCACTGGAGGACGAGAACCGCTTTTGCCCTGCGTAGCGTTCCGGGCAGCGGGTAGAACCAGGCAGAGAATTCCCGGCTAGCAGCTTCCCTGTGGCGGGGAAGTGCAAACGTACACGTTTTCGGCCGAAAACGCGTTTTCCGGCGAAAACGCACACCACGGCTCTTTCTGAGAAAAAGCAAGCACGGAGGACGAGAACCGCTTTTGCCCTGCGTAGCGTTCCGGGCAGCGGGTAGAACCAGGCAGAGAATTCCCGGCTAGCAGCTTCCCTGTGGCGGGGAAGTGCAAACGTACACGTTTTCGGCCGAAAACGCGTTTTCCGGCGAAAACGCACACCACGGCTCTTTCTGAGAAAAAGCAAGCACGGAGGACGAGAACCGCTTTTGCCCTGCGTAGCGTTCCGGGCAGCGGGTAGAACCAGGCAGAGAATTCCCGGCTAGCAGCTTCCCTGTGGCGGGGAAGTGCAAACGTACACGTTTTCGGCCGAAAACGCGTTTTCCGGCGAAAACGCACACCACGGCTCTTTCTGAGAAAAAGCAAGCACGGAGGACGAGAACCGCTTTTGCCCTGCGTAGCGTTCCGGGCAGCGGGTAGAACCAGGCAGAGAATTCCCGGCTAGCAGCTTCCCTGTGGCGGGGAAGTGCAAACGTACACGTTTTCGGCCGAAAACGCGTTTTCCGGCGAAAACGCACACCACGGCTCTTTCTGAGAAAAAGCAAGCACGGAGGACGAGAACCGCTTTTGCCCTGCGTAGCGTTCCGGGCAGCGGGTAGAACCAGGCAGAGAATTCCCGGCTAGCAGCTTCCCTGTGGCGGGGAAGTGCAAACGTACACGTTTTCGGCCGAAAACGCGTTTTCCGGCGAAAACGCACACCACGGCTCTTTCTGAGAAAAAGCAAGCACGGAGGACGAGAACCGCTTTTGCCCTGCGTAGCGTTCCGGGCAGCGGGTAGAACCAGGCAGAGAATTCCCGGCTAGCAGCTTCCCTGTGGCGGGGAAGTGCAAACGTACACGTTTTCGGCCGAAAACGCGTTTTCCGGCGAAAACGCACACCACGGCTCTTTCTGAGAAAAAGCAAGCACGGAGGACGAGAACCGCTTTTGCCCTGCGTAGCGTTCCGGGCAGCGGGTAGAACCAGGCAGAGAATTCCCGGCTAGCAGCTTCCCTGTGGCGGGGAAGTGCAAACGTACACGTTTTCGGCCGAAAACGCGTTTTCCGGCGAAAACGCACACCACGGCTCTTTCTGAGAAAAAGCAAGCACGGAGGACGAGAACCGCTTTTGCCCTGCGTAGCGTTCCGGGCAGCGGGTAGAACCAGGCAGAGAATTCCCGGCTAGCAGCTTCCCTGTGGCGGGGAAGTGCAAACGTACACGTTTTCGGCCGAAAACGCGTTTTCCGGCGAAAACGCACACCACGGCTCTTTCTGAGAAAAAGCAAGCACGGAGGACGAGAACCGCTTTTGCCCTGCGTAGCGTTCCGGGCAGCGGGTAGAACCAGGCAGAGAATTCCCGGCTAGCAGCTTCCCTGTGGCGGGGAAGTGCAAACGTACACGTTTTCGGCCGAAAACGCGTTTTCCGGCGAAAAAGCACACCGCGGCTCTTTCTGAGAAAAAGCAAGCACGGAGGACGAGAACCGCTTTTGCCCTGCGTAGCGTTCCGGGCAGCGGGTAGAACCAGGCAGAGAATTCCCGGCTAGCAGCTTCCCTGTGGCGGGGAAGTGCAAACGTACACGTTTTCGGCCGAAAACGCGTTTTCCGGCGAAAACGCACACCGCGGCTCTTTCTGAGAAAAAGCAAGCACGGAGGACGAGAACCGCTTTTGCCCTGCGTAGCGTTCCGGGCAGCGGGTAGAACCAGGCAGAGAATTCCCGGCTAGCAGCTTCCCTGTGGCGGGGAAGTGCAAACGTACACGTTTTCGGCCGAAAACGCGTTTTCCGGCGAAAACGCACACCACGGCTCTTTCTGAGAAAAAGCAAGCACGGAGGACGAGAACCGCTTTTGCCCTGCGTAGCGTTCCGGGCAGCGGGTAGAACCAGGCAGAGAATTCCCGGCTAGCAGCTTCCCTGTGGCGGGGAAGTGCAAACGTACACGTTTTCGGCCGAAAACGCGTTTTCCGGCGAAAACGCACACCACGGCTCTTTCTGAGAAAAAGCAAGCACGGAGGACGAGAACCGCTTTTGCCCTGCGTAGCGTTCCGGGCAGCGGGTAGAACCAGGCAGAGAATTCCCGGCTAGCAGCTTCCCTGTGGCGGGGAAGTGCAAACGTACACGTTTTCGGCCGAAAACGCGTTTTCCGGCGAAAACGCACACCACGGCTCTTTCTGAGAAAAAGCAAGCACGGAGGACGAGAACCGCTTTTGCCCTGCGTAGCGTTCCGGGCAGCGGGTAGAACCAGGCAGAGAATTCCCGGCTAGCAGCTTCCCTGTGGCGGGGAAGTGCAAACGTACACGTTTTCGGCCGAAAACGCGTTTTCCGGCGAAAACGCACACCACGGCTCTTTCTGAGAAAAAGCAAGCACGGAGGACGAGAACCGCTTTTGCCCTGCGTAGCGTTCCGGGCAGCGGGTAGAACCAGGCAGAGAATTCCCGGCTAGCAGCTTCCCTGTGGCGGGGAAGTGCAAACGTACACGTTTTCGGCCGAAAACGCGTTTTCCGGCGAAAACGCACACCACGGCTCTTTCTGAGAAAAAGCAAGCACGGAGGACGAGAACCGCTTTTGCCCTGCGTAGCGTTCCGGGCAGCGGGTAGAACCAGGCAGAGAATTCCCGGCTAGCAGCTTCCCTGTGGCGGGGAAGTGCAAACGTACACGTTTTCGGCCGAAAACGCGTTTTCCGGCGAAAACGCACACCACGGCTCTTTCTGAGAAAAAGCAAGCACGGAGGACGAGAACCGCTTTTGCCCTGCGTAGCGTTCCGGGCAGCGGGTAGAACCAGGCAGAGAATTCCCGGCTAGCAGCTTCCCTGTGGCGGGGAAGTGCAAACGTACACGTTTTCGGCCGAAAACGCGTTTTCCGGCGAAAACGCACACCACGGCTCTTTCTGAGAAAAAGCAAGCACGGAGGACGAGAACCGCTTTTGCCCTGCGTAGCGTTCCGGGCAGCGGGTAGAACCAGGCAGAGAATTCCCGGCTAGCAGCTTCCCTGTGGCGGGGAAGTGCAAACGTACACGTTTTCGGCCGAAAACGCGTTTTCCGGCGAAAACGCACACCACGGCTCTTTCTGAGAAAAAGCAAGCACGGAGGACGAGAACCGCTTTTGCCCTGCGTAGCGTTCCGGGCAGCGGGTAGAACCAGGCAGAGAATTCCCGGCTAGCAGCTTCCCTGTGGCGGGGAAGTGCAAACGTACACGTTTTCGGCCGAAAACGCGTTTTCCGGCGAAAACGCACACCACGGCTCTTTCTGAGAAAAAGCAAGCACGGAGGACGAGAACCGCTTTTGCCCTGCGTAGCGTTCCGGGCAGCGGGTAGAACCAGGCAGAGAATTCCCGGCTAGCAGCTTCCCTGTGGCGGGGAAGTGCAAACGTACACGTTTTCGGCCGAAAACGCGTTTTCCGGCGAAAACGCACACCACGGCTCTTTCTGAGAAAAAGCAAGCACGGAGGACGAGAACCGCTTTTGCCCTGCGTAGCGTTCCGGGCAGCGGGTAGAACCAGGCAGAGAATTCCCGGCTAGCAGCTTCCCTGTGGCGGGGAAGTGCAAACGTACACGTTTTCGGCCGAAAACGCGTTTTCCGGCGAAAACGCACACCACGGCTCTTTCTGAGAAAAAGCAAGCACGGAGGACGAGAACCGCTTTTGCCCTGCGTAGCGTTCCGGGCAGCGGGTAGAACCAGGCAGAGAATTCCCGGCTAGCAGCTTCCCTGTGGCGGGGAAGTGCAAACGTACACGTTTTCGGCCGAAAACGCGTTTTCCGGCGAAAACGCACACCACGGCTCTTTCTGAGAAAAAGCAAGCACGGAGGACGAGAACCGCTTTTGCCCTGCGTAGCGTTCCGGGCAGCGGGTAGAACCAGGCAGAGAATTCCCGGCTAGCAGCTTCCCTGTGGCGGGGAAGTGCAAACGTACACGTTTTCGGCCGAAAACGCGTTTTCCGGCGAAAACGCACACCACGGCTCTTTCTGAGAAAAAGCAAGCACGGAGGACGAGAACCGCTTTTGCCCTGCGTAGCGTTCCGGGCAGCGGGTAGAACCAGGCAGAGAATTCCCGGCTAGCAGCTTCCCTGTGGCGGGGAAGTGCAAACGTACACGTTTTCGGCCGAAAACGCGTTTTCCGGCGAAAACGCACACCACGGCTCTTTCTGAGAAAAAGCAAGCACGGAGGACGAGAACCGCTTTTGCCCTGCGTAGCGTTCCGGGCAGCGGGTAGAACCAGGCAGAGAATTCCCGGCTAGCAGCTTCCCTGTGGCGGGGAAGTGCAAACGTACACGTTTTCGGCCGAAAACGCGTTTTCCGGCGAAAACGCACACCACGGCTCTTTCTGAGAAAAAGCAAGCACGGAGGACGAGAACCGCTTTTGCCCTGCGTAGCGTTCCGGGCAGCGGGTAGAACCAGGCAGAGAATTCCCGGCTAGCAGCTTCCCTGTGGCGGGGAAGTGCAAACGTACACGTTTTCGGCCGAAAACGCGTTTTCCGGCGAAAACGTACACCACGGCTCTTTCTGAGAAAAAGCAAGCACGGAGGACGAGAACCGCTTTTGCCCTGCGTAGCGTTCCGGGCAGCGGGTAGAACCAGGCAGAGAATTCCCGGCTAGCAGCTTCCCTGTGGCGGGGAAGTGCAAACGTACACGTTTTCGGCCGAAAACGCGTTTTCCGGCGAAAACGCACACCACGGCTCTTTCTGAGAAAAAGCAAGCACGGAGGACGAGAACCGCTTTTGCCCTGCGTAGCGTTCCGGGCAGCGGGTAGAACCAGGCAGAGAATTCCCGGCTAGCAGCTTCCCTGTGGCGGGGAAGTGCAAACGTACACGTTTTCGGCCGAAAACGCGTTTTCCGGCGAAAACGCACACCACGGCTCTTTCTGAGAAAAAGCAAGCACGGAGGACGAGAACCGCTTTTGCCCTGCGTAGCGTTCCGGGCAGCGGGTAGAACCAGGCAGAGAATTCCCGGCTAGCAGCTTCCCTGTGGCGGGGAAGTGCAAACGTACACGTTTTCGGCCGAAAACGCGTTTTCCGGCGAAAACGCACACCACGGCTCTTTCTGAGAAAAAGCAAGCACGGAGGACGAGAACCGCTTTTGCCCTGCGTAGCGTTCCGGGCAGCGGGTAGAACCAGGCAGAGAATTCCCGGCTAGCAGCTTCCCTGTGGCGGGGAAGTGCAAACGTACACGTTTTCGGCCGAAAACGCGTTTTCCGGCGAAAACGCACACCACGGCTCTTTCTGAGAAAAAGCAAGCACGGAGGACGAGAACCGCTTTTGCCCTGCGTAGCGTTCCGGGCAGCGGGTAGAACCAGGCAGAGAATTCCCGGCTAGCAGCTTCCCTGTGGCGGGGAAGTGCAAACGTACACGTTTTCGGCCGAAAACGCGTTTTCCGGCGAAAACGCACACCACGGCTCTTTCTGAGAAAAAGCAAGCACGGAGGACGAGAACCGCTTTTGCCCTGCGTAGCGTTCCGGGCAGCGGGTAGAACCAGGCAGAGAATTCCCGGCTAGCAGCTTCCCTGTGGCGGGGAAGTGCAAACGTACACGTTTTCGGCCGAAAACGCGTTTTCCGGCGAAAACGCACACCACGGCTCTTTCTGAGAAAAAGCAAGCACGGAGGACGAGAACCGCTTTTGCCCTGCGTAGCGTTCCGGGCAGCGGGTAGAACCAGGCAGAGAATTCCCGGCTAGCAGCTTCCCTGTGGCGGGGAAGTGCAAACGTACACGTTTTCGGCCGAAAACGCGTTTTCCGGCGAAAACGCACACCACGGCTCTTTCTGAGAAAAAGCAAGCACGGAGGACGAGAACCGCTTTTGCCCTGCGTAGCGTTCCGGGCAGCGGGTAGAACCAGGCAGAGAATTCCCGGCTAGCAGCTTCCCTGTGGCGGGGAAGTGCAAACGTACACGTTTTCGGCCGAAAACGCGTTTTCCGGCGAAAACGCACACCACGGCTCTTTCTGAGAAAAAGCAAGCACGGAGGACGAGAACCGCTTTTGCCCTGCGTAGCGTTCCGGGCAGCGGGTAGAACCAGGCAGAGAATTCCCGGCTAGCAGCTTCCCTGTGGCGGGGAAGTGCAAACGTACACGTTTTCGGCCGAAAACGCGTTTTCCGGCGAAAACGCACACCACGGCTCTTTCTGAGAAAAAGCAAGCACGGAGGACGAGAACCGCTTTTGCCCTGCGTAGCGTTCCGGGCAGCGGGTAGAACCAGGCAGAGAATTCCCGGCTAGCAGCTTCCCTGTGGCGGGGAAGTGCAAACGTACACGTTTTCGGCCGAAAACGCGTTTTCCGGCGAAAACGCACACCACGGCTCTTTCTGAGAAAAAGCAAGCACGGAGGACGAGAACCGCTTTTGCCCTGCGTAGCGTTCCGGGCAGCGGGTAGAACCAGGCAGAGAATTCCCGGCTAGCAGCTTCCCTGTGGCGGGGAAGTGCAAACGTACACGTTTTCGGCCGAAAACGCGTTTTCCGGCGAAAACGCACACCACGGCTCTTTCTGAGAAAAAGCAAGCACGGAGGACGAGAACCGCTTTTGCCCTGCGTAGCGTTCCGGGCAGCGGGTAGAACCAGGCAGAGAATTCCCGGCTAGCAGCTTCCCTGTGGCGGGGAAGTGCAAACGTACACGTTTTCGGCCGAAAACGCGTTTTCCGGCGAAAACGCACACCACGGCTCTTTCTGAGAAAAAGCAAGCACGGAGGACGAGAACCGCTTTTGCCCTGCGTAGCGTTCCGGGCAGCGGGTAGAACCAGGCAGAGAATTCCCGGCTAGCAGCTTCCCTGTGGCGGGGAAGTGCAAACGTACACGTTTTCGGCCGAAAACGCGTTTTCCGGCGAAAACGCACACCACGGCTCTTTCTGAGAAAAAGCAAGCACGGAGGACGAGAACCGCTTTTGCCCTGCGTAGCGTTCCGGGCAGCGGGTAGAACCAGGCAGAGAATTCCCGGCTAGCAGCTTCCCTGTGGCGGGGAAGTGCAAACGTACACGTTTTCGGCCGAAAACGCGTTTTCCGGCGAAAACGCACACCACGGCTCTTTCTGAGAAAAAGCAAGCACGGAGGACGAGAACCGCTTTTGCCCTGCGTAGCGTTCCGGGCAGCGGGTAGAACCAGGCAGAGAATTCCCGGCTAGCAGCTTCCCTGTGGCGGGGAAGTGCAAACGTACACGTTTTCGGCCGAAAACGCGTTTTCCGGCGAAAACGCACACCACGGCTCTTTCTGAGAAAAAGCAAGCACGGAGGACGAGAACCGCTTTTGCCCTGCGTAGCGTTCCGGGCAGCGGGTAGAACCAGGCAGAGAATTCCCGGCTAGCAGCTTCCCTGTGGCGGGGAAGTGCAAACGTACACGTTTTCGGCCGAAAACGCGTTTTCCGGCGAAAACGCACACCACGGCTCTTTCTGAGAAAAAGCAAGCACGGAGGACGAGAACCGCTTTTGCCCTGCGTAGCGTTCCGGGCAGCGGGTAGAACCAGGCAGAGAATTCCCGGCTAGCAGCTTCCCTGTGGCGGGGAAGTGCAAACGTACACGTTTTCGGCCGAAAACGCGTTTTCCGGCGAAAACGCACACCACGGCTCTTTCTGAGAAAAAGCAAGCACGGAGGACGAGAACCGCTTTTGCCCTGCGTAGCGTTCCGGGCAGCGGGTAGAACCAGGCAGAGAATTCCCGGCTAGCAGCTTCCCTGTGGCGGGGAAGTGCAAACGTACACGTTTTCGGCCGAAAACGCGTTTTCCGGCGAAAACGCACACCACGGCTCTTTCTGAGAAAAAGCAAGCACGGAGGACGAGAACCGCTTTTGCCCTGCGTAGCGTTCCGGGCAGCGGGTAGAACCAGGCAGAGAATTCCCGGCTAGCAGCTTCCCTGTGGCGGGGAAGTGCAAACGTACACGTTTTCGGCCGAAAACGCGTTTTCCGGCGAAAACGCACACCACGGCTCTTTCTGAGAAAAAGCAAGCACGGAGGACGAGAACCGCTTTTGCCCTGCGTAGCGTTCCGGGCAGCGGGTAGAACCAGGCAGAGAATTCCCGGCTAGCAGCTTCCCTGTGGCGGGGAAGTGCAAACGTACACGTTTTCGGCCGAAAACGCGTTTTCCGGCGAAAACGCACACCACGGCTCTTTCTGAGAAAAAGCAAGCACGGAGGACGAGAACCGCTTTTGCCCTGCGTAGCGTTCCGGGCAGCGGGTAGAACCAGGCAGAGAATTCCCGGCTAGCAGCTTCCCTGTGGCGGGGAAGTGCAAACGTACACGTTTTCGGCCGAAAACGCGTTTTCCGGCGAAAACGCACACCACGGCTCTTTCTGAGAAAAAGCAAGCACGGAGGACGAGAACCGCTTTTGCCCTGCGTAGCGTTCCGGGCAGCGGGTAGAACCAGGCAGAGAATTCCCGGCTAGCAGCTTCCCTGTGGCGGGGAAGTGCAAACGTACACGTTTTCGGCCGAAAACGCGTTTTCCGGCGAAAACGCACACCACGGCTCTTTCTGAGAAAAAGCAAGCACGGAGGACGAGAACCGCTTTTGCCCTGCGTAGCGTTCCGGGCAGCGGGTAGAACCAGGCAGAGAATTCCCGGCTAGCAGCTTCCCTGTGGCGGGGAAGTGCAAACGTACACGTTTTCGGCCGAAAACGCGTTTTCCGGCGAAAACGCACACCACGGCTCTTTCTGAGAAAAAGCAAGCACGGAGGACGAGAACCGCTTTTGCCCTGCGTAGCGTTCCGGGCAGCGGGTAGAACCAGGCAGAGAATTCCCGGCTAGCAGCTTCCCTGTGGCGGGGAAGTGCAAACGTACACGTTTTCGGCCGAAAACGCGTTTTCCGGCGAAAACGCACACCACGGCTCTTTCTGAGAAAAAGCAAGCACGGAGGACGAGAACCGCTTTTGCCCTGCGTAGCGTTCCGGGCAGCGGGTAGAACCAGGCAGAGAATTCCCGGCTAGCAGCTTCCCTGTGGCGGGGAAGTGCAAACGTACACGTTTTCGGCCGAAAACGCGTTTTCCGGCGAAAACGCACACCACGGCTCTTTCTGAGAAAAAGCAAGCACGGAGGACGAGAACCGCTTTTGCCCTGCGTAGCGTTCCGGGCAGCGGGTAGAACCAGGCAGAGAATTCCCGGCTAGCAGCTTCCCTGTGGCGGGGAAGTGCAAACGTACACGTTTTCGGCCGAAAACGCGTTTTCCGGCGAAAACGCACACCACGGCTCTTTCTGAGAAAAAGCAAGCACGGAGGACGAGAACCGCTTTTGCCCTGCGTAGCGTTCCGGGCAGCGGGTAGAACCAGGCAGAGAATTCCCGGCTAGCAGCTTCCCTGTGGCGGGGAAGTGCAAACGTACACGTTTTCGGCCGAAAACGCGTTTTCCGGCGAAAACGCACACCACGGCTCTTTCTGAGAAAAAGCAAGCACGGAGGACGAGAACCGCTTTTGCCCTGCGTAGCGTTCCGGGCAGCGGGTAGAACCAGGCAGAGAATTCCCGGCTAGCAGCTTCCCTGTGGCGGGGAAGTGCAAACGTACACGTTTTCGGCCGAAAACGCGTTTTCCGGCGAAAACGCACACCACGGCTCTTTCTGAGAAAAAGCAAGCACGGAGGACGAGAACCGCTTTTGCCCTGCGTAGCGTTCCGGGCAGCGGGTAGAACCAGGCAGAGAATTCCCGGCTAGCAGCTTCCCTGTGGCGGGGAAGTGCAAACGTACACGTTTTCGGCCGAAAACGCGTTTTCCGGCGAAAACGCACACCACGGCTCTTTCTGAGAAAAAGCAAGCACGGAGGACGAGAACCGCTTTTGCCCTGCGTAGCGTTCCGGGCAGCGGGTAGAACCAGGCAGAGAATTCCCGGCTAGCAGCTTCCCTGTGGCGGGGAAGTGCAAACGTACACGTTTTCGGCCGAAAACGCGTTTTCCGGCGAAAACGCACACCACGGCTCTTTCTGAGAAAAAGCAAGCACGGAGGACGAGAACCGCTTTTGCCCTGCGTAGCGTTCCGGGCAGCGGGTAGAACCAGGCAGAGAATTCCCGGCTAGCAGCTTCCCTGTGGCGGGGAAGTGCAAACGTACACGTTTTCGGCCGAAAACGCGTTTTCCGGCGAAAACGCACACCACGGCTCTTTCTGAGAAAAAGCAAGCACGGAGGACGAGAACCGCTTTTGCCCTGCGTAGCGTTCCGGGCAGCGGGTAGAACCAGGCAGAGAATTCCCGGCTAGCAGCTTCCCTGTGGCGGGGAAGTGCAAACGTACACGTTTTCGGCCGAAAACGCGTTTTCCGGCGAAAACGCACACCACGGCTCTTTCTGAGAAAAAGCAAGCACGGAGGACGAGAACCGCTTTTGCCCTGCGTAGCGTTCCGGGCAGCGGGTAGAACCAGGCAGAGAATTCCCGGCTAGCAGCTTCCCTGTGGCGGGGAAGTGCAAACGTACACGTTTTCGGCCGAAAACGCGTTTTCCGGCGAAAACGCACACCACGGCTCTTTCTGAGAAAAAGCAAGCACGGAGGACGAGAACCGCTTTTGCCCTGCGTAGCGTTCCGGGCAGCGGGTAGAACCAGGCAGAGAATTCCCGGCTAGCAGCTTCCCTGTGGCGGGGAAGTGCAAACGTACACGTTTTCGGCCGAAAACGCGTTTTCCGGCGAAAACGCACACCACGGCTCTTTCTGAGAAAAAGCAAGCACGGAGGACGAGAACCGCTTTTGCCCTGCGTAGCGTTCCGGGCAGCGGGTAGAACCAGGCAGAGAATTCCCGGCTAGCAGCTTCCCTGTGGCGGGGAAGTGCAAACGTACACGTTTTCGGCCGAAAACGCGTTTTCCGGCGAAAACGCACACCACGGCTCTTTCTGAGAAAAAGCAAGCACGGAGGACGAGAACCGCTTTTGCCCTGCGTAGCGTTCCGGGCAGCGGGTAGAACCAGGCAGAGAATTCCCGGCTAGCAGCTTCCCTGTGGCGGGGAAGTGCAAACGTACACGTTTTCGGCCGAAAACGCGTTTTCCGGCGAAAACGCACACCACGGCTCTTTCTGAGAAAAAGCAAGCACGGAGGACGAGAACCGCTTTTGCCCTGCGTAGCGTTCCGGGCAGCGGGTAGAACCAGGCAGAGAATTCCCGGCTAGCAGCTTCCCTGTGGCGGGGAAGTGCAAACGTACACGTTTTCGGCCGAAAACGCGTTTTCCGGCGAAAACGCACACCACGGCTCTTTCTGAGAAAAAGCAAGCACGGAGGACGAGAACCGCTTTTGCCCTGCGTAGCGTTCCGGGCAGCGGGTAGAACCAGGCAGAGAATTCCCGGCTAGCAGCTTCCCTGTGGCGGGGAAGTGCAAACGTACACGTTTTCGGCCGAAAACGCGTTTTCCGGCGAAAACGCACACCACGGCTCTTTCTGAGAAAAAGCAAGCACGGAGGACGAGAACCGCTTTTGCCCTGCGTAGCGTTCCGGGCAGCGGGTAGAACCAGGCAGAGAATTCCCGGCTAGCAGCTTCCCTGTGGCGGGGAAGTGCAAACGTACACGTTTTCGGCCGAAAACGCGTTTTCCGGCGAAAACGCACACCACGGCTCTTTCTGAGAAAAAGCAAGCACGGAGGACGAGAACCGCTTTTGCCCTGCGTAGCGTTCCGGGCAGCGGGTAGAACCAGGCAGAGAATTCCCGGCTAGCAGCTTCCCTGTGGCGGGGAAGTGCAAACGTACACGTTTTCGGCCGAAAACGCGTTTTCCGGCGAAAACGCACACCACGGCTCTTTCTGAGAAAAAGCAAGCACGGAGGACGAGAACCGCTTTTGCCCTGCGTAGCGTTCCGGGCAGCGGGTAGAACCAGGCAGAGAATTCCCGGCTAGCAGCTTCCCTGTGGCGGGGAAGTGCAAACGTACACGTTTTCGGCCGAAAACGCGTTTTCCGGCGAAAACGCACACCACGGCTCTTTCTGAGAAAAAGCAAGCACGGAGGACGAGAACCGCTTTTGCCCTGCGTAGCGTTCCGGGCAGCGGGTAGAACCAGGCAGAGAATTCCCGGCTAGCAGCTTCCCTGTGGCGGGGAAGTGCAAACGTACACGTTTTCGGCCGAAAACGCGTTTTCCGGCGAAAACGCACACCACGGCTCTTTCTGAGAAAAAGCAAGCACGGAGGACGAGAACCGCTTTTGCCCTGCGTAGCGTTCCGGGCAGCGGGTAGAACCAGGCAGAGAATTCCCGGCTAGCAGCTTCCCTGTGGCGGGGAAGTGCAAACGTACACGTTTTCGGCCGAAAACGCGTTTTCCGGCGAAAACGCACACCACGGCTCTTTCTGAGAAAAAGCAAGCACGGAGGACGAGAACCGCTTTTGCCCTGCGTAGCGTTCCGGGCAGCGGGTAGAACCAGGCAGAGAATTCCCGGCTAGCAGCTTCCCTGTGGCGGGGAAGTGCAAACGTACACGTTTTCGGCCGAAAACGCGTTTTCCGGCGAAAACGCACACCACGGCTCTTTCTGAGAAAAAGCAAGCACGGAGGACGAGAACCGCTTTTGCCCTGCGTAGCGTTCCGGGCAGCGGGTAGAACCAGGCAGAGAATTCCCGGCTAGCAGCTTCCCTGTGGCGGGGAAGTGCAAACGTACACGTTTTCGGCCGAAAACGCGTTTTCCGGCGAAAACGCACACCACGGCTCTTTCTGAGAAAAAGCAAGCACGGAGGACGAGAACCGCTTTTGCCCTGCGTAGCGTTCCGGGCAGCGGGTAGAACCAGGCAGAGAATTCCCGGCTAGCAGCTTCCCTGTGGCGGGGAAGTGCAAACGTACACGTTTTCGGCCGAAAACGCGTTTTCCGGCGAAAACGCACACCACGGCTCTTTCTGAGAAAAAGCAAGCACGGAGGACGAGAACCGCTTTTGCCCTGCGTAGCGTTCCGGGCAGCGGGTAGAACCAGGCAGAGAATTCCCGGCTAGCAGCTTCCCTGTGGCGGGGAAGTGCAAACGTACACGTTTTCGGCCGAAAACGCGTTTTCCGGCGAAAACGCACACCACGGCTCTTTCTGAGAAAAAGCAAGCACGGAGGACGAGAACCGCTTTTGCCCTGCGTAGCGTTCCGGGCAGCGGGTAGAACCAGGCAGAGAATTCCCGGCTAGCAGCTTCCCTGTGGCGGGGAAGTGCAAACGTACACGTTTTCGGCCGAAAACGCGTTTTCCGGCGAAAACGCACACCACGGCTCTTTCTGAGAAAAAGCAAGCACGGAGGACGAGAACCGCTTTTGCCCTGCGTAGCGTTCCGGGCAGCGGGTAGAACCAGGCAGAGAATTCCCGGCTAGCAGCTTCCCTGTGGCGGGGAAGTGCAAACGTACACGTTTTCGGCCGAAAACGCGTTTTCCGGCGAAAACGCACACCACGGCTCTTTCTGAGAAAAAGCAAGCACGGAGGACGAGAACCGCTTTTGCCCTGCGTAGCGTTCCGGGCAGCGGGTAGAACCAGGCAGAGAATTCCCGGCTAGCAGCTTCCCTGTGGCGGGGAAGTGCAAACGTACACGTTTTCGGCCGAAAACGCGTTTTCCGGCGAAAACGCACACCACGGCTCTTTCTGAGAAAAAGCAAGCACGGAGGACGAGAACCGCTTTTGCCCTGCGTAGCGTTCCGGGCAGCGGGTAGAACCAGGCAGAGAATTCCCGGCTAGCAGCTTCCCTGTGGCGGGGAAGTGCAAACGTACACGTTTTCGGCCGAAAACGCGTTTTCCGGCGAAAACGCACACCACGGCTCTTTCTGAGAAAAAGCAAGCACGGAGGACGAGAACCGCTTTTGCCCTGCGTAGCGTTCCGGGCAGCGGGTAGAACCAGGCAGAGAATTCCCGGCTAGCAGCTTCCCTGTGGCGGGGAAGTGCAAACGTACACGTTTTCGGCCGAAAACGCGTTTTCCGGCGAAAACGCACACCACGGCTCTTTCTGAGAAAAAGCAAGCACGGAGGACGAGAACCGCTTTTGCCCTGCGTAGCGTTCCGGGCAGCGGGTAGAACCAGGCAGAGAATTCCCGGCTAGCAGCTTCCCTGTGGCGGGGAAGTGCAAACGTACACGTTTTCGGCCGAAAACGCGTTTTCCGGCGAAAACGCACACCACGGCTCTTTCTGAGAAAAAGCAAGCACGGAGGACGAGAACCGCTTTTGCCCTGCGTAGCGTTCCGGGCAGCGGGTAGAACCAGGCAGAGAATTCCCGGCTAGCAGCTTCCCTGTGGCGGGGAAGTGCAAACGTACACGTTTTCGGCCGAAAACGCGTTTTCCGGCGAAAACGCACACCACGGCTCTTTCTGAGAAAAAGCAAGCACGGAGGACGAGAACCGCTTTTGCCCTGCGTAGCGTTCCGGGCAGCGGGTAGAACCAGGCAGAGAATTCCCGGCTAGCAGCTTCCCTGTGGCGGGGAAGTGCAAACGTACACGTTTTCGGCCGAAAACGCGTTTTCCGGCGAAAACGCACACCACGGCTCTTTCTGAGAAAAAGCAAGCACGGAGGACGAGAACCGCTTTTGCCCTGCGTAGCGTTCCGGGCAGCGGGTAGAACCAGGCAGAGAATTCCCGGCTAGCAGCTTCCCTGTGGCGGGGAAGTGCAAACGTACACGTTTTCGGCCGAAAACGCGTTTTCCGGCGAAAACGCACACCACGGCTCTTTCTGAGAAAAAGCAAGCACGGAGGACGAGAACCGCTTTTGCCCTGCGTAGCGTTCCGGGCAGCGGGTAGAACCAGGCAGAGAATTCCCGGCTAGCAGCTTCCCTGTGGCGGGGAAGTGCAAACGTACACGTTTTCGGCCGAAAACGCGTTTTCCGGCGAAAACGCACACCACGGCTCTTTCTGAGAAAAAGCAAGCACGGAGGACGAGAACCGCTTTTGCCCTGCGTAGCGTTCCGGGCAGCGGGTAGAACCAGGCAGAGAATTCCCGGCTAGCAGCTTCCCTGTGGCGGGGAAGTGCAAACGTACACGTTTTCGGCCGAAAACGCGTTTTCCGGCGAAAACGCACACCACGGCTCTTTCTGAGAAAAAGCAAGCACGGAGGACGAGAACCGCTTTTGCCCTGCGTAGCGTTCCGGGCAGCGGGTAGAACCAGGCAGAGAATTCCCGGCTAGCAGCTTCCCTGTGGCGGGGAAGTGCAAACGTACACGTTTTCGGCCGAAAACGCGTTTTCCGGCGAAAACGCACACCACGGCTCTTTCTGAGAAAAAGCAAGCACGGAGGACGAGAACCGCTTTTGCCCTGCGTAGCGTTCCGGGCAGCGGGTAGAACCAGGCAGAGAATTCCCGGCTAGCAGCTTCCCTGTGGCGGGGAAGTGCAAACGTACACGTTTTCGGCCGAAAACGCGTTTTCCGGCGAAAACGCACACCACGGCTCTTTCTGAGAAAAAGCAAGCACGGAGGACGAGAACCGCTTTTGCCCTGCGTAGCGTTCCGGGCAGCGGGTAGAACCAGGCAGAGAATTCCCGGCTAGCAGCTTCCCTGTGGCGGGGAAGTGCAAACGTACACGTTTTCGGCCGAAAACGCGTTTTCCGGCGAAAACGCACACCACGGCTCTTTCTGAGAAAAAGCAAGCACGGAGGACGAGAACCGCTTTTGCCCTGCGTAGCGTTCCGGGCAGCGGGTAGAACCAGGCAGAGAATTCCCGGCTAGCAGCTTCCCTGTGGCGGGGAAGTGCAAACGTACACGTTTTCGGCCGAAAACGCGTTTTCCGGCGAAAACGCACACCACGGCTCTTTCTGAGAAAAAGCAAGCACGGAGGACGAGAACCGCTTTTGCCCTGCGTAGCGTTCCGGGCAGCGGGTAGAACCAGGCAGAGAATTCCCGGCTAGCAGCTTCCCTGTGGCGGGGAAGTGCAAACGTACACGTTTTCGGCCGAAAACGCGTTTTCCGGCGAAAACGCACACCACGGCTCTTTCTGAGAAAAAGCAAGCACGGAGGACGAGAACCGCTTTTGCCCTGCGTAGCGTTCCGGGCAGCGGGTAGAACCAGGCAGAGAATTCCCGGCTAGCAGCTTCCCTGTGGCGGGGAAGTGCAAACGTACACGTTTTCGGCCGAAAACGCGTTTTCCGGCGAAAACGCACACCACGGCTCTTTCTGAGAAAAAGCAAGCACGGAGGACGAGAACCGCTTTTGCCCTGCGTAGCGTTCCGGGCAGCGGGTAGAACCAGGCAGAGAATTCCCGGCTAGCAGCTTCCCTGTGGCGGGGAAGTGCAAACGTACACGTTTTCGGCCGAAAACGCGTTTTCCGGCGAAAACGCACACCACGGCTCTTTCTGAGAAAAAGCAAGCACGGAGGACGAGAACCGCTTTTGCCCTGCGTAGCGTTCCGGGCAGCGGGTAGAACCAGGCAGAGAATTCCCGGCTAGCAGCTTCCCTGTGGCGGGGAAGTGCAAACGTACACGTTTTCGGCCGAAAACGCGTTTTCCGGCGAAAACGCACACCACGGCTCTTTCTGAGAAAAAGCAAGCACGGAGGACGAGAACCGCTTTTGCCCTGCGTAGCGTTCCGGGCAGCGGGTAGAACCAGGCAGAGAATTCCCGGCTAGCAGCTTCCCTGTGGCGGGGAAGTGCAAACGTACACGTTTTCGGCCGAAAACGCGTTTTCCGGCGAAAACGCACACCACGGCTCTTTCTGAGAAAAAGCAAGCACGGAGGACGAGAACCGCTTTTGCCCTGCGTAGCGTTCCGGGCAGCGGGTAGAACCAGGCAGAGAATTCCCGGCTAGCAGCTTCCCTGTGGCGGGGAAGTGCAAACGTACACGTTTTCGGCCGAAAACGCGTTTTCCGGCGAAAACGCACACCACGGCTCTTTCTGAGAAAAAGCAAGCACGGAGGACGAGAACCGCTTTTGCCCTGCGTAGCGTTCCGGGCAGCGGGTAGAACCAGGCAGAGAATTCCCGGCTAGCAGCTTCCCTGTGGCGGGGAAGTGCAAACGTACACGTTTTCGGCCGAAAACGCGTTTTCCGGCGAAAACGCACACCACGGCTCTTTCTGAGAAAAAGCAAGCACGGAGGACGAGAACCGCTTTTGCCCTGCGTAGCGTTCCGGGCAGCGGGTAGAACCAGGCAGAGAATTCCCGGCTAGCAGCTTCCCTGTGGCGGGGAAGTGCAAACGTACACGTTTTCGGCCGAAAACGCGTTTTCCGGCGAAAACGCACACCACGGCTCTTTCTGAGAAAAAGCAAGCACGGAGGACGAGAACCGCTTTTGCCCTGCGTAGCGTTCCGGGCAGCGGGTAGAACCAGGCAGAGAATTCCCGGCTAGCAGCTTCCCTGTGGCGGGGAAGTGCAAACGTACACGTTTTCGGCCGAAAACGCGTTTTCCGGCGAAAACGCACACCACGGCTCTTTCTGAGAAAAAGCAAGCACGGAGGACGAACCGCTTTTGCCCTGCGTAGCGTTCCGGGCAGCGGGTAGAACCAGGCAGAGAATTCCCGGCTAGCAGCTTCCCTGTGGCGGGGAAGTGCAAACGTACACGTTTTCGGCCGAAAACGCGTTTTCCGGCGAAAACGCACACCACGGCTCTTTCTGAGAAAAAGCAAGCACGGAGGACGAGAACCGCTTTTGCCCTGCGTAGCGTTCCGGGCAGCGGGTAGAACCAGGCAGAGAATTCCCGGCTAGCAGCTTCCCTGTGGCGGGGAAGTGCAAACGTACACGTTTTCGGCCGAAAACGCGTTTTCCGGCGAAAACGCACACCACGGCTCTTTCTGAGAAAAAGCAAGCACGGAGGACGAGAACCGCTTTTGCCCTGCGTAGCGTTCCGGGCAGCGGGTAGAACCAGGCAGAGAATTCCCGGCTAGCAGCTTCCCTGTGGCGGGGAAGTGCAAACGTACACGTTTTCGGCCGAAAACGCGTTTTCCGGCGAAAACGCACACCACGGCTCTTTCTGAGAAAAAGCAAGCACGGAGGACGACAACCGCTTTTGCCCTGCGTAGCGTTCCGGGCAGCGGGTAGAACCAGGCAGAGAATTCCCGGCTAGCAGCTTCCCTGTGGCGGGGAAGTGCAAACGTACACGTTTTCGGCCGAAAACTCATTTTACGGCCAAAACGCACACCACGGCTCTTTCTGAGAAAAAGCAAGCACGGAGGACGAGAACCGCTTTTGCCCTGCGTAGCGTTCCGGGCAGCGGGTAGAACCAGGCAGAGAATTCCCGGCTAGCAGCTTCCCTGTGGCGGGGAAGTGCAAACGTACACGTTTTCGGCCGAAAACGCGTTTTCCGGCCAAAACGCACACCACGGCTCTTTCTGAGAAAAAGCAAGCACGGAGGACGAGAACCGCTTTTGCCCTGCGTAGCGTTCCGGGCAGCGGGTAGAACCAGGCAGAGAATTCCCGGCTAGCAGCTTCCCTGTGGCGGGGAAGTGCAAACGTACACGTTTTCGGCCGAAAACGCGTTTTCCGGCGAAAACGCACACCACGGCTCTTTCTGAGAAAAAGCAAGCACGGAGGACGAGAACCGCTTTTGCCCTGCGTAGCGTTCCGGGCAGCGGGTAGAACCAGGCAGAGAATTCCCGGCTAGCAGCTTCCCTGTGGCGGAAAACGCGTTTTCCGGCGAAAACGCACACCACGGCTCTTTCTGAGAAAAAGCAAGCACGGAGGACGAGAACCGCTTTTGCCCTGCGTAGCGTTCCGGGCAGCGGGTAGAACCAGGCAGAGAATTCCCGGCTAGCAGCTTCCCTGTGGCGGGGAAGTGCAAACGTACACGTTTTCGGCCGAAAACGCGTTTTCCGGCGAAAACGCACACCACGGCTCTTTCTGAGAAAAAGCAAGCACGGAGGACGAGAACCGCTTTTGCCCTGCGTAGCGTTCCGGGCAGCGGGTAGAACCAGGCAGAGAATTCCCGGCTAGCAGCTTCCCTGTGGCGGGGAAGTGCAAACGTACACGTTTTCGGCCGAAAACGCGTTTTCCGGCGAAAACGCACACCACGGCTCTTTCTGAGAAAAAGCAAGCACGGAGGACGAGAACCGCTTTTGCCCTGCGTAGCGTTCCGGGCAGCGGGTAGAACCAGGCAGAGAATTCCCGGCTAGCAGCTTCCCTGTGGCGGGGAAGTGCAAACGTACACGTTTTCGGCCGAAAACGCGTTTTCCGGCGAAAACGCACACCACGGCTCTTTCTGAGAAAAAGCAAGCACGGAGGACGAGAACCGCTTTTGCCCTGCGTAGCGTTCCGGGCAGCGGGTAGAACCAGGCAGAGAATTCCCGGCTAGCAGCTTCCCTGTGGCGGGGAAGTGCAAACGTACACGTTTTCGGCCGAAAACGCGTTTTCCGGCGAAAACGCACACCACGGCTCTTTCTGAGAAAAAGCAAGCACGGAGGACGAGAACCGCTTTTGCCCTGCGTAGCGTTCCGGGCAGCGGGTAGAACCAGGCAGAGAATTCCCGGCTAGCAGCTTCCCTGTGGCGGGGAAGTGCAAACGTACACGTTTTCGGCCGAAAACGCGTTTTCCGGCGAAAACGCACACCACGGCTCTTTCTGAGAAAAAGCAAGCACGGAGGACGAGAACCGCTTTTGCCCTGCGTAGCGTTCCGGGCAGCGGGTAGAACCAGGCAGAGAATTCCCGGCTAGCAGCTTCCCTGTGGCGGGGAAGTGCAAACGTACACGTTTTCGGCCGAAAACGCGTTTTCCGGCGAAAACGCACACCACGGCTCTTTCTGAGAAAAAGCAAGCACGGAGGACGAGAACCGCTTTTGCCCTGCGTAGCGTTCCGGGCAGCGGGTAGAACCAGGCAGAGAATTCCCGGCTAGCAGCTTCCCTGTGGCGGGGAAGTGCAAACGTACACGTTTTCGGCCGAAAACGCGTTTTCCGGCGAAAACGCACACCACGGCTCTTTCTGAGAAAAAGCAAGCACGGAGGACGAGAACCGCTTTTGCCCTGCGTAGCGTTCCGGGCAGCGGGTAGAACCAGGCAGAGAATTCCCGGCTAGCAGCTTCCCTGTGGCGGGGAAGTGCAAACGTACACGTTTTCGGCCGAAAACGCGTTTTCCGGCGAAAACGCACACCACGGCTCTTTCTGAGAAAAAGCAAGCACGGAGGACGAGAACCGCTTTTGCCCTGCGTAGCGTTCCGGGCAGCGGGTAGAACCAGGCAGAGAATTCCCGGCTAGCAGCTTCCCTGTGGCGGGGAAGTGCAAACGTACACGTTTTCGGCCGAAAACGCGTTTTCCGGCGAAAACGCACACCACGGCTCTTTCTGAGAAAAAGCAAGCACGGAGGACGAGAACCGCTTTTGCCCTGCGTAGCGTTCCGGGCAGCGGGTAGAACCAGGCAGAGAATTCCCGGCTAGCAGCTTCCCTGTGGCGGGGAAGTGCAAACGTACACGTTTTCGGCCGAAAACGCGTTTTCCGGCGAAAACGCACACCACGGCTCTTTCTGAGAAAAAGCAAGCACGGAGGACGAGAACCGCTTTTGCCCTGCGTAGCGTTCCGGGCAGCGGGTAGAACCAGGCAGAGAATTCCCGGCTAGCAGCTTCCCTGTGGCGGGGAAGTGCAAACGTACACGTTTTCGGCCGAAAACGCGTTTTCCGGCGAAAACGCACACCACGGCTCTTTCTGAGAAAAAGCAAGCACGGAGGACGAGAACCGCTTTTGCCCTGCGTAGCGTTCCGGGCAGCGGGTAGAACCAGGCAGAGAATTCCCGGCTAGCAGCTTCCCTGTGGCGGGGAAGTGCAAACGTACACGTTTTCGGCCGAAAACGCGTTTTCCGGCGAAAACGCACACCACGGCTCTTTCTGAGAAAAAGCAAGCACGGAGGACGAGAACCGCTTTTGCCCTGCGTAGCGTTCCGGGCAGCGGGTAGAACCAGGCAGAGAATTCCCGGCTAGCAGCTTCCCTGTGGCGGGGAAGTGCAAACGTACACGTTTTCGGCCGAAAACGCGTTTTCCGGCGAAAACGCACACCACGGCTCTTTCTGAGAAAAAGCAAGCACGGAGGACGAGAACCGCTTTTGCCCTGCGTAGCGTTCCGGGCAGCGGGTAGAACCAGGCAGAGAATTCCCGGCTAGCAGCTTCCCTGTGGCGGGGAAGTGCAAACGTACACGTTTTCGGCCGAAAACGCGTTTTCCGGCGAAAACGCACACCACGGCTCTTTCTGAGAAAAAGCAAGCACGGAGGACGAGAACCGCTTTTGCCCTGCGTAGCGTTCCGGGCAGCGGGTAGAACCAGGCAGAGAATTCCCGGCTAGCAGCTTCCCTGTGGCGGGGAAGTGCAAACGTACACGTTTTCGGCCGAAAACGCGTTTTCCGGCGAAAACGCACACCACGGCTCTTTCTGAGAAAAAGCAAGCACGGAGGACGAGAACCGCTTTTGCCCTGCGTAGCGTTCCGGGCAGCGGGTAGAACCAGGCAGAGAATTCCCGGCTAGCAGCTTCCCTGTGGCGGGGAAGTGCAAACGTACACGTTTTCGGCCGAAAACGCGTTTTCCGGCGAAAACGCACACCACGGCTCTTTCTGAGAAAAAGCAAGCACGGAGGACGAGAACCGCTTTTGCCCTGCGTAGCGTTCCGGGCAGCGGGTAGAACCAGGCAGAGAATTCCCGGCTAGCAGCTTCCCTGTGGCGGGGAAGTGCAAACGTACACGTTTTCGGCCGAAAACGCGTTTTCCGGCGAAAACGCACACCACGGCTCTTTCTGAGAAAAAGCAAGCACGGAGGACGAGAACCGCTTTTGCCCTGCGTAGCGTTCCGGGCAGCGGGTAGAACCAGGCAGAGAATTCCCGGCTAGCAGCTTCCCTGTGGCGGGGAAGTGCAAACGTACACGTTTTCGGCCGAAAACGCGTTTTCCGGCGAAAACGCACACCACGGCTCTTTCTGAGAAAAAGCAAGCACGGAGGACGAGAACCGCTTTTGCCCTGCGTAGCGTTCCGGGCAGCGGGTAGAACCAGGCAGAGAATTCCCGGCTAGCAGCTTCCCTGTGGCGGGGAAGTGCAAACGTACACGTTTTCGGCCGAAAACGCGTTTTCCGGCGAAAACGCACACCACGGCTCTTTCTGAGAAAAAGCAAGCACGGAGGACGAGAACCGCTTTTGCCCTGCGTAGCGTTCCGGGCAGCGGGTAGAACCAGGCAGAGAATTCCCGGCTAGCAGCTTCCCTGTGGCGGGGAAGTGCAAACGTACACGTTTTCGGCCGAAAACGCGTTTTCCGGCGAAAACGCACACCACGGCTCTTTCTGAGAAAAAGCAAGCACGGAGGACGAGAACCGCTTTTGCCCTGCGTAGCGTTCCGGGCAGCGGGTAGAACCAGGCAGAGAATTCCCGGCTAGCAGCTTCCCTGTGGCGGGGAAGTGCAAACGTACACGTTTTCGGCCGAAAACGCGTTTTCCGGCGAAAACGCACACCACGGCTCTTTCTGAGAAAAAGCAAGCACGGAGGACGAGAACCGCTTTTGCCCTGCGTAGCGTTCCGGGCAGCGGGTAGAACCAGGCAGAGAATTCCCGGCTAGCAGCTTCCCTGTGGCGGGGAAGTGCAAACGTACACGTTTTCGGCCGAAAACGCGTTTTCCGGCGAAAACGCACACCACGGCTCTTTCTGAGAAAAAGCAAGCACGGAGGACGAGAACCGCTTTTGCCCTGCGTAGCGTTCCGGGCAGCGGGTAGAACCAGGCAGAGAATTCCCGGCTAGCAGCTTCCCTGTGGCGGGGAAGTGCAAACGTACACGTTTTCGGCCGAAAACGCGTTTTCCGGCGAAAACGCACACCACGGCTCTTTCTGAGAAAAAGCAAGCACGGAGGACGAGAACCGCTTTTGCCCTGCGTAGCGTTCCGGGCAGCGGGTAGAACCAGGCAGAGAATTCCCGGCTAGCAGCTTCCCTGTGGCGGGGAAGTGCAAACGTACACGTTTTCGGCCGAAAACGCGTTTTCCGGCGAAAACGCACACCACGGCTCTTTCTGAGAAAAAGCAAGCACGGAGGACGAGAACCGCTTTTGCCCTGCGTAGCGTTCCGGGCAGCGGGTAGAACCAGGCAGAGAATTCCCGGCTAGCAGCTTCCCTGTGGCGGGGAAGTGCAAACGTACACGTTTTCGGCCGAAAACGCGTTTTCCGGCGAAAACGCACACCACGGCTCTTTCTGAGAAAAAGCAAGCACGGAGGACGAGAACCGCTTTTGCCCTGCGTAGCGTTCCGGGCAGCGGGTAGAACCAGGCAGAGAATTCCCGGCTAGCAGCTTCCCTGTGGCGGGGAAGTGCAAACGTACACGTTTTCGGCCGAAAACGCGTTTTCCGGCGAAAACGCACACCACGGCTCTTTCTGAGAAAAAGCAAGCACGGAGGACGAGAACCGCTTTTGCCCTGCGTAGCGTTCCGGGCAGCGGGTAGAACCAGGCAGAGAATTCCCGGCTAGCAGCTTCCCTGTGGCGGGGAAGTGCAAACGTACACGTTTTCGGCCGAAAACGCGTTTTCCGGCGAAAACGCACACCACGGCTCTTTCTGAGAAAAAGCAAGCACGGAGGACGAGAACCGCTTTTGCCCTGCGTAGCGTTCCGGGCAGCGGGTAGAACCAGGCAGAGAATTCCCGGCTAGCAGCTTCCCTGTGGCGGGGAAGTGCAAACGTACACGTTTTCGGCCGAAAACGCGTTTTCCGGCGAAAACGCACACCACGGCTCTTTCTGAGAAAAAGCAAGCACGGAGGACGAGAACCGCTTTTGCCCTGCGTAGCGTTCCGGGCAGCGGGTAGAACCAGGCAGAGAATTCCCGGCTAGCAGCTTCCCTGTGGCGGGGAAGTGCAAACGTACACGTTTTCGGCCGAAAACGCGTTTTCCGGCGAAAACGCACACCACGGCTCTTTCTGAGAAAAAGCAAGCACGGAGGACGAGAACCGCTTTTGCCCTGCGTAGCGTTCCGGGCAGCGGGTAGAACCAGGCAGAGAATTCCCGGCTAGCAGCTTCCCTGTGGCGGGGAAGTGCAAACGTACACGTTTTCGGCCGAAAACGCGTTTTCCGGCGAAAACGCACACCACGGCTCTTTCTGAGAAAAAGCAAGCACGGAGGACGAGAACCGCTTTTGCCCTGCGTAGCGTTCCGGGCAGCGGGTAGAACCAGGCAGAGAATTCCCGGCTAGCAGCTTCCCTGTGGCGGGGAAGTGCAAACGTACACGTTTTCGGCCGAAAACGCGTTTTCCGGCGAAAACGCACACCACGGCTCTTTCTGAGAAAAAGCAAGCACGGAGGACGAGAACCGCTTTTGCCCTGCGTAGCGTTCCGGGCAGCGGGTAGAACCAGGCAGAGAATTCCCGGCTAGCAGCTTCCCTGTGGCGGGGAAGTGCAAACGTACACGTTTTCGGCCGAAAACGCGTTTTCCGGCGAAAACGCACACCACGGCTCTTTCTGAGAAAAAGCAAGCACGGAGGACGAGAACCGCTTTTGCCCTGCGTAGCGTTCCGGGCAGCGGGTAGAACCAGGCAGAGAATTCCCGGCTAGCAGCTTCCCTGTGGCGGGGAAGTGCAAACGTACACGTTTTCGGCCGAAAACGCGTTTTCCGGCGAAAACGCACACCACGGCTCTTTCTGAGAAAAAGCAAGCACGGAGGACGAGAACCGCTTTTGCCCTGCGTAGCGTTCCGGGCAGCGGGTAGAACCAGGCAGAGAATTCCCGGCTAGCAGCTTCCCTGTGGCGGGGAAGTGCAAACGTACACGTTTTCGGCCGAAAACGCGTTTTCCGGCGAAAACGCACACCACGGCTCTTTCTGAGAAAAAGCAAGCACGGAGGACGAGAACCGCTTTTGCCCTGCGTAGCGTTCCGGGCAGCGGGTAGAACCAGGCAGAGAATTCCCGGCTAGCAGCTTCCCTGTGGCGGGGAAGTGCAAACGTACACGTTTTCGGCCGAAAACGCGTTTTCCGGCGAAAACGCACACCACGGCTCTTTCTGAGAAAAAGCAAGCACGGAGGACGAGAACCGCTTTTGCCCTGCGTAGCGTTCCGGGCAGCGGGTAGAACCAGGCAGAGAATTCCCGGCTAGCAGCTTCCCTGTGGCGGGGAAGTGCAAACGTACACGTTTTCGGCCGAAAACGCGTTTTCCGGCGAAAACGCACACCACGGCTCTTTCTGAGAAAAAGCAAGCACGGAGGACGAGAACCGCTTTTGCCCTGCGTAGCGTTCCGGGCAGCGGGTAGAACCAGGCAGAGAATTCCCGGCTAGCAGCTTCCCTGTGGCGGGGAAGTGCAAACGTACACGTTTTCGGCCGAAAACGCGTTTTCCGGCGAAAACGCACACCACGGCTCTTTCTGAGAAAAAGCAAGCACGGAGGACGAGAACCGCTTTTGCCCTGCGTAGCGTTCCGGGCAGCGGGTAGAACCAGGCAGAGAATTCCCGGCTAGCAGCTTCCCTGTGGCGGGGAAGTGCAAACGTACACGTTTTCGGCCGAAAACGCGTTTTCCGGCGAAAACGCACACCACGGCTCTTTCTGAGAAAAAGCAAGCACGGAGGACGAGAACCGCTTTTGCCCTGCGTAGCGTTCCGGGCAGCGGGTAGAACCAGGCAGAGAATTCCCGGCTAGCAGCTTCCCTGTGGCGGGGAAGTGCAAACGTACACGTTTTCGGCCGAAAACGCGTTTTCCGGCGAAAACGCACACCACGGCTCTTTCTGAGAAAAAGCAAGCACGGAGGACGAGAACCGCTTTTGCCCTGCGTAGCGTTCCGGGCAGCGGGTAGAACCAGGCAGAGAATTCCCGGCTAGCAGCTTCCCTGTGGCGGGGAAGTGCAAACGTACACGTTTTCGGCCGAAAACGCGTTTTCCGGCGAAAACGCACACCACGGCTCTTTCTGAGAAAAAGCAAGCACGGAGGACGAGAACCGCTTTTGCCCTGCGTAGCGTTCCGGGCAGCGGGTAGAACCAGGCAGAGAATTCCCGGCTAGCAGCTTCCCTGTGGCGGGGAAGTGCAAACGTACACGTTTTCGGCCGAAAACGCGTTTTCCGGCGAAAACGCACACCACGGCTCTTTCTGAGAAAAAGCAAGCACGGAGGACGAGAACCGCTTTTGCCCTGCGTAGCGTTCCGGGCAGCGGGTAGAACCAGGCAGAGAATTCCCGGCTAGCAGCTTCCCTGTGGCGGGGAAGTGCAAACGTACACGTTTTCGGCCGAAAACGCGTTTTCCGGCGAAAACGCACACCACGGCTCTTTCTGAGAAAAAGCAAGCACGGAGGACGAGAACCGCTTTTGCCCTGCGTAGCGTTCCGGGCAGCGGGTAGAACCAGGCAGAGAATTCCCGGCTAGCAGCTTCCCTGTGGCGGGGAAGTGCAAACGTACACGTTTTCGGCCGAAAACGCGTTTTCCGGCGAAAACGCACACCACGGCTCTTTCTGAGAAAAAGCAAGCACGGAGGACGAGAACCGCTTTTGCCCTGCGTAGCGTTCCGGGCAGCGGGTAGAACCAGGCAGAGAATTCCCGGCTAGCAGCTTCCCTGTGGCGGGGAAGTGCAAACGTACACGTTTTCGGCCGAAAACGCGTTTTCCGGCGAAAACGCACACCACGGCTCTTTCTGAGAAAAAGCAAGCACGGAGGACGAGAACCGCTTTTGCCCTGCGTAGCGTTCCGGGCAGCGGGTAGAACCAGGCAGAGAATTCCCGGCTAGCAGCTTCCCTGTGGCGGGGAAGTGCAAACGTACACGTTTTCGGCCGAAAACGCGTTTTCCGGCGAAAACGCACACCACGGCTCTTTCTGAGAAAAAGCAAGCACGGAGGACGAGAACCGCTTTTGCCCTGCGTAGCGTTCCGGGCAGCGGGTAGAACCAGGCAGAGAATTCCCGGCTAGCAGCTTCCCTGTGGCGGGGAAGTGCAAACGTACACGTTTTCGGCCGAAAACGCGTTTTCCGGCGAAAACGCACACCACGGCTCTTTCTGAGAAAAAGCAAGCACGGAGGACGAGAACCGCTTTTGCCCTGCGTAGCGTTCCGGGCAGCGGGTAGAACCAGGCAGAGAATTCCCGGCTAGCAGCTTCCCTGTGGCGGGGAAGTGCAAACGTACACGTTTTCGGCCGAAAACGCGTTTTCCGGCGAAAACGCACACCACGGCTCTTTCTGAGAAAAAGCAAGCACGGAGGACGAGAACCGCTTTTGCCCTGCGTAGCGTTCCGGGCAGCGGGTAGAACCAGGCAGAGAATTCCCGGCTAGCAGCTTCCCTGTGGCGGGGAAGTGCAAACGTACACGTTTTCGGCCGAAAACGCGTTTTCCGGCGAAAACGCACACCACGGCTCTTTCTGAGAAAAAGCAAGCACGGAGGACGAGAACCGCTTTTGCCCTGCGTAGCGTTCCGGGCAGCGGGTAGAACCAGGCAGAGAATTCCCGGCTAGCAGCTTCCCTGTGGCGGGGAAGTGCAAACGTACACGTTTTCGGCCGAAAACGCGTTTTCCGGCGAAAACGCACACCACGGCTCTTTCTGAGAAAAAGCAAGCACGGAGGACGAGAACCGCTTTTGCCCTGCGTAGCGTTCCGGGCAGCGGGTAGAACCAGGCAGAGAATTCCCGGCTAGCAGCTTCCCTGTGGCGGGGAAGTGCAAACGTACACGTTTTCGGCCGAAAACGCGTTTTCCGGCGAAAACGCACACCACGGCTCTTTCTGAGAAAAAGCAAGCACGGAGGACGAGAACCGCTTTTGCCCTGCGTAGCGTTCCGGGCAGCGGGTAGAACCAGGCAGAGAATTCCCGGCTAGCAGCTTCCCTGTGGCGGGGAAGTGCAAACGTACACGTTTTCGGCCGAAAACGCGTTTTCCGGCGAAAACGCACACCACGGCTCTTTCTGAGAAAAAGCAAGCACGGAGGACGAGAACCGCTTTTGCCCTGCGTAGCGTTCCGGGCAGCGGGTAGAACCAGGCAGAGAATTCCCGGCTAGCAGCTTCCCTGTGGCGGGGAAGTGCAAACGTACACGTTTTCGGCCGAAAACGCGTTTTCCGGCGAAAACGCACACCACGGCTCTTTCTGAGAAAAAGCAAGCACGGAGGACGAGAACCGCTTTTGCCCTGCGTAGCGTTCCGGGCAGCGGGTAGAACCAGGCAGAGAATTCCCGGCTAGCAGCTTCCCTGTGGCGGGGAAGTGCAAACGTACACGTTTTCGGCCGAAAACGCGTTTTCCGGCGAAAACGCACACCACGGCTCTTTCTGAGAAAAAGCAAGCACGGAGGACGAGAACCGCTTTTGCCCTGCGTAGCGTTCCGGGCAGCGGGTAGAACCAGGCAGAGAATTCCCGGCTAGCAGCTTCCCTGTGGCGGGGAAGTGCAAACGTACACGTTTTCGGCCGAAAACGCGTTTTCCGGCGAAAACGCACACCACGGCTCTTTCTGAGAAAAAGCAAGCACGGAGGACGAGAACCGCTTTTGCCCTGCGTAGCGTTCCGGGCAGCGGGTAGAACCAGGCAGAGAATTCCCGGCTAGCAGCTTCCCTGTGGCGGGGAAGTGCAAACGTACACGTTTTCGGCCGAAAACGCGTTTTCCGGCGAAAACGCACACCACGGCTCTTTCTGAGAAAAAGCAAGCACGGAGGACGAGAACCGCTTTTGCCCTGCGTAGCGTTCCGGGCAGCGGGTAGAACCAGGCAGAGAATTCCCGGCTAGCAGCTTCCCTGTGGCGGGGAAGTGCAAACGTACACGTTTTCGGCCGAAAACGCGTTTTCCGGCGAAAACGCACACCACGGCTCTTTCTGAGAAAAAGCAAGCACGGAGGACGAGAACCGCTTTTGCCCTGCGTAGCGTTCCGGGCAGCGGGTAGAACCAGGCAGAGAATTCCCGGCTAGCAGCTTCCCTGTGGCGGGGAAGTGCAAACGTACACGTTTTCGGCCGAAAACGCGTTTTCCGGCGAAAACGCACACCACGGCTCTTTCTGAGAAAAAGCAAGCACGGAGGACGAGAACCGCTTTTGCCCTGCGTAGCGTTCCGGGCAGCGGGTAGAACCAGGCAGAGAATTCCCGGCTAGCAGCTTCCCTGTGGCGGGGAAGTGCAAACGTACACGTTTTCGGCCGAAAACGCGTTTTCCGGCGAAAACGCACACCACGGCTCTTTCTGAGAAAAAGCAAGCACGGAGGACGAGAACCGCTTTTGCCCTGCGTAGCGTTCCGGGCAGCGGGTAGAACCAGGCAGAGAATTCCCGGCTAGCAGCTTCCCTGTGGCGGGGAAGTGCAAACGTACACGTTTTCGGCCGAAAACGCGTTTTCCGGCGAAAACGCACACCACGGCTCTTTCTGAGAAAAAGCAAGCACGGAGGACGAGAACCGCTTTTGCCCTGCGTAGCGTTCCGGGCAGCGGGTAGAACCAGGCAGAGAATTCCCGGCTAGCAGCTTCCCTGTGGCGGGGAAGTGCAAACGTACACGTTTTCGGCCGAAAACGCGTTTTCCGGCGAAAACGCACACCACGGCTCTTTCTGAGAAAAAGCAAGCACGGAGGACGAGAACCGCTTTTGCCCTGCGTAGCGTTCCGGGCAGCGGGTAGAACCAGGCAGAGAATTCCCGGCTAGCAGCTTCCCTGTGGCGGGGAAGTGCAAACGTACACGTTTTCGGCCGAAAACGCGTTTTCCGGCGAAAACGCACACCACGGCTCTTTCTGAGAAAAAGCAAGCACGGAGGACGAGAACCGCTTTTGCCCTGCGTAGCGTTCCGGGCAGCGGGTAGAACCAGGCAGAGAATTCCCGGCTAGCAGCTTCCCTGTGGCGGGGAAGTGCAAACGTACACGTTTTCGGCCGAAAACGCGTTTTCCGGCGAAAACGCACACCACGGCTCTTTCTGAGAAAAAGCAAGCACGGAGGACGAGAACCGCTTTTGCCCTGCGTAGCGTTCCGGGCAGCGGGTAGAACCAGGCAGAGAATTCCCGGCTAGCAGCTTCCCTGTGGCGGGGAAGTGCAAACGTACACGTTTTCGGCCGAAAACGCGTTTTCCGGCGAAAACGCACACCACGGCTCTTTCTGAGAAAAAGCAAGCACGGAGGACGAGAACCGCTTTTGCCCTGCGTAGCGTTCCGGGCAGCGGGTAGAACCAGGCAGAGAATTCCCGGCTAGCAGCTTCCCTGTGGCGGGGAAGTGCAAACGTACACGTTTTCGGCCGAAAACGCGTTTTCCGGCGAAAACGCACACCACGGCTCTTTCTGAGAAAAAGCAAGCACGGAGGACGAGAACCGCTTTTGCCCTGCGTAGCGTTCCGGGCAGCGGGTAGAACCAGGCAGAGAATTCCCGGCTAGCAGCTTCCCTGTGGCGGGGAAGTGCAAACGTACACGTTTTCGGCCGAAAACGCGTTTTCCGGCGAAAACGCACACCACGGCTCTTTCTGAGAAAAAGCAAGCACGGAGGACGAGAACCGCTTTTGCCCTGCGTAGCGTTCCGGGCAGCGGGTAGAACCAGGCAGAGAATTCCCGGCTAGCAGCTTCCCTGTGGCGGGGAAGTGCAAACGTACACGTTTTCGGCCGAAAACGCGTTTTCCGGCGAAAACGCACACCACGGCTCTTTCTGAGAAAAAGCAAGCACGGAGGACGAGAACCGCTTTTGCCCTGCGTAGCGTTCCGGGCAGCGGGTAGAACCAGGCAGAGAATTCCCGGCTAGCAGCTTCCCTGTGGCGGGGAAGTGCAAACGTACACGTTTTCGGCCGAAAACGCGTTTTCCGGCGAAAACGCACACCACGGCTCTTTCTGAGAAAAAGCAAGCACGGAGGACGAGAACCGCTTTTGCCCTGCGTAGCGTTCCGGGCAGCGGGTAGAACCAGGCAGAGAATTCCCGGCTAGCAGCTTCCCTGTGGCGGGGAAGTGCAAACGTACACGTTTTCGGCCGAAAACGCGTTTTCCGGCGAAAACGCACACCACGGCTCTTTCTGAGAAAAAGCAAGCACGGAGGACGAGAACCGCTTTTGCCCTGCGTAGCGTTCCGGGCAGCGGGTAGAACCAGGCAGAGAATTCCCGGCTAGCAGCTTCCCTGTGGCGGGGAAGTGCAAACGTACACGTTTTCGGCCGAAAACGCGTTTTCCGGCGAAAACGCACACCACGGCTCTTTCTGAGAAAAAGCAAGCACGGAGGACGAGAACCGCTTTTGCCCTGCGTAGCGTTCCGGGCAGCGGGTAGAACCAGGCAGAGAATTCCCGGCTAGCAGCTTCCCTGTGGCGGGGAAGTGCAAACGTACACGTTTTCGGCCGAAAACGCGTTTTCCGGCGAAAACGCACACCACGGCTCTTTCTGAGAAAAAGCAAGCACGGAGGACGAGAACCGCTTTTGCCCTGCGTAGCGTTCCGGGCAGCGGGTAGAACCAGGCAGAGAATTCCCGGCTAGCAGCTTCCCTGTGGCGGGGAAGTGCAAACGTACACGTTTTCGGCCGAAAACGCGTTTTCCGGCGAAAACGCACACCACGGCTCTTTCTGAGAAAAAGCAAGCACGGAGGACGAGAACCGCTTTTGCCCTGCGTAGCGTTCCGGGCAGCGGGTAGAACCAGGCAGAGAATTCCCGGCTAGCAGCTTCCCTGTGGCGGGGAAGTGCAAACGTACACGTTTTCGGCCGAAAACGCGTTTTCCGGCGAAAACGCACACCACGGCTCTTTCTGAGAAAAAGCAAGCACGGAGGACGAGAACCGCTTTTGCCCTGCGTAGCGTTCCGGGCAGCGGGTAGAACCAGGCAGAGAATTCCCGGCTAGCAGCTTCCCTGTGGCGGGGAAGTGCAAACGTACACGTTTTCGGCCGAAAACGCGTTTTCCGGCGAAAACGCACACCACGGCTCTTTCTGAGAAAAAGCAAGCACGGAGGACGAGAACCGCTTTTGCCCTGCGTAGCGTTCCGGGCAGCGGGTAGAACCAGGCAGAGAATTCCCGGCTAGCAGCTTCCCTGTGGCGGGGAAGTGCAAACGTACACGTTTTCGGCCGAAAACGCGTTTTCCGGCGAAAACGCACACCACGGCTCTTTCTGAGAAAAAGCAAGCACGGAGGACGAGAACCGCTTTTGCCCTGCGTAGCGTTCCGGGCAGCGGGTAGAACCAGGCAGAGAATTCCCGGCTAGCAGCTTCCCTGTGGCGGGGAAGTGCAAACGTACACGTTTTCGGCCGAAAACGCGTTTTCCGGCGAAAACGCACACCACGGCTCTTTCTGAGAAAAAGCAAGCACGGAGGACGAGAACCGCTTTTGCCCTGCGTAGCGTTCCGGGCAGCGGGTAGAACCAGGCAGAGAATTCCCGGCTAGCAGCTTCCCTGTGGCGGGGAAGTGCAAACGTACACGTTTTCGGCCGAAAACGCGTTTTCCGGCGAAAACGCACACCACGGCTCTTTCTGAGAAAAAGCAAGCACGGAGGACGAGAACCGCTTTTGCCCTGCGTAGCGTTCCGGGCAGCGGGTAGAACCAGGCAGAGAATTCCCGGCTAGCAGCTTCCCTGTGGCGGGGAAGTGCAAACGTACACGTTTTCGGCCGAAAACGCGTTTTCCGGCGAAAACGCACACCACGGCTCTTTCTGAGAAAAAGCAAGCACGGAGGACGAGAACCGCTTTTGCCCTGCGTAGCGTTCCGGGCAGCGGGTAGAACCAGGCAGAGAATTCCCGGCTAGCAGCTTCCCTGTGGCGGGGAAGTGCAAACGTACACGTTTTCGGCCGAAAACGCGTTTTCCGGCGAAAACGCACACCACGGCTCTTTCTGAGAAAAAGCAAGCACGGAGGACGAGAACCGCTTTTGCCCTGCGTAGCGTTCCGGGCAGCGGGTAGAACCAGGCAGAGAATTCCCGGCTAGCAGCTTCCCTGTGGCGGGGAAGTGCAAACGTACACGTTTTCGGCCGAAAACGCGTTTTCCGGCGAAAACGCACACCACGGCTCTTTCTGAGAAAAAGCAAGCACGGAGGACGAGAACCGCTTTTGCCCTGCGTAGCGTTCCGGGCAGCGGGTAGAACCAGGCAGAGAATTCCCGGCTAGCAGCTTCCCTGTGGCGGGGAAGTGCAAACGTACACGTTTTCGGCCGAAAACGCGTTTTCCGGCAAAACGCACACCACGGCTCTTTCTGAGAAAAAGCAAGCACGGAGGACGAGAACCGCTTTTGCCCTGCGTAGCGTTCCGGGCAGCGGGTAGAACCAGGCAGAGAATTCCCGGCTAGCAGCTTCCCTGTGGCGGGGAAGTGCAAACGTACACGTTTTCGGCCGAAAACGCGTTTTCCGGCGAAAACGCACACCACGGCTCTTTCTGAGAAAAAGCAAGCACGGAGGACGAGAACCGCTTTTGCCCTGCGTAGCGTTCCGGGCAGCGGGTAGAACCAGGCAGAGAATTCCCGGCTAGCAGCTTCCCTGTGGCGGGGAAGTGCAAACGTACACGTTTTCGGCCGAAAACGCGTTTTCCGGCCAAAACGCACACCACGGCTCTTTCTGAGAAAAAGCAAGCACGGAGGACGAGAACCGCTTTTGCCCTGCGTAGCGTTCCGGGCAGCGGGTAGAACCAGGCAGAGAATTCCCGGCTAGCAGCTTCCCTGTGGCGGGGAAGTGCAAACGTACACGTTTTCGGCCGAAAACGCGTTTTCCGGCCAAAACGCACACCACGGCTCTTTCTGAGAAAAAGCAAGCACGGAGGACGAGAACCGCTTTTGCCCTGCGTAGCGTTCCGGGCAGCGGGTAGAACCAGGCAGAGAATTCCCGGCTAGCAGCTTCCCTGTGGCGGGGAAGTGCAAACGTACACGTTTTCGGCCGAAAACGCGTTTTCCGGCCAAAACGCACACCACGGCTCTTTCTGAGAAAAAGCAAGCACGGAGGACGAGAACCGCTTTTGCCCTGCGTAGCGTTCCGGGCAGCGGGTAGAACCAGGCAGAGAATTCCCGGCTAGCAGCTTCCCTGTGGCGGGGAAGTGCAAACGTACACGTTTTCGGCCGAAAACGCGTTTTCCGGCCAAAACGCACACCACGGCTCTTTCTGAGAAAAAGCAAGCACGGAGGACGAGAACCGCTTTTGCCCTGCGTAGCGTTCCGGGCAGCGGGTAGAACCAGGCAGAGAATTCCCGGCTAGCAGCTTCCCTGTGGCGGGGAAGTGCAAACGTACACGTTTTCGGCCGAAAACGCGTTTTCCGGCGAAAACGCACACCACGGCTCTTTCTGAGAAAAAGCAAGCACGGAGGACGAGAACCGCTTTTGCCCTGCGTAGCGTTCCGGGCAGCGGGTAGAACCAGGCAGAGAATTCCCGGCTAGCAGCTTCCCTGTGGCGGGGAAGTGCAAACGTACACGTTTTCGGCCGAAAACGCGTTTTCCGGCCAAAACGCACACCACGGCTCTTTCTGAGAAAAAGCAAGCACGGAGGACGAGAACCGCTTTTGCCCTGCGTAGCGTTCCGGGCAGCGGGTAGAACCAGGCAGAGAATTCCCGGCTAGCAGCTTCCCTGTGGCGGGGAAGTGCAAACGTACACGTTTGTCGGCCGAAAACGCGTTTTCCGGCCAAAACGCACACCACGGCTCTTTCTGAGAAAAAGCAAGCACGGAGGACGAGAACCGCTTTTGCCCTGCGTAGCGTTCCGGGCAGCGGGTAGAACCAGGCAGAGAATTCCCGGCTAGCAGCTTCCCTGTGGCGGGGAAGTGCAAACGTACACGTTTTCGGCCGAAAACGCGTTTTCCGGCGAAAACGCACACCACGGCTCTTTCTGAGAAAAAGCAAGCACGGAGGACGAGAACCGCTTTTGCCCTGCGTAGCGTTCCGGGCAGCGGGTAGAACCAGGCAGAGAATTCCCGGCTAGCAGCTTCCCTGTGGCGGGGAAGTGCAAACGTACACGTTTTCGGCCGAAAACGCGTTTTCCGGCCAAAACGCACACCACGGCTCTTTCTGAGAAAAAGCAAGCACGGAGGACGAGAACCGCTTTTGCCCTGCGTAGCGTTCCGGGCAGCGGGTAGAACCAGGCAGAGAATTCCCGGCTAGCAGCTTCCCTGTGGCGGGGAAGTGCAAACGTACACGTTTTCGGCCGAAAACGCGTTTTCCGGCGAAAACGCACACCACGGCTCTTTCTGAGAAAAAGCAAGCACGGAGGACGAGAACCGCTTTTGCCCTGCGTAGCGTTCCGGGCAGCGGGTAGAACCAGGCAGAGAATTCCCGGCTAGCAGCTTCCCTGTGGCGGGGAAGTGCAAACGTACACGTTTTCGGCCGAAAACGCGTTTTCCGGCCAAAACGCACACCACGGCTCTTTCTGAGAAAAAGCAAGCACGGAGGACGAGAACCGCTTTTGCCCTGCGTAGCGTTCCGGGCAGCGGGTAGAACCAGGCAGAGAATTCCCGGCTAGCAGCTTCCCTGTGGCGGGGAAGTGCAAACGTACACGTTTTCGGCCGAAAACGCGTTTTCCGGCGAAAACGCACACCACGGCTCTTTCTGAGAAAAAGCAAGCACGGAGGACGAGAACCGCTTTTGCCCTGCGTAGCGTTCCGGGCAGCGGGTAGAACCAGGCAGAGAATTCCCGGCTAGCAGCTTCCCTGTGGCGGGGAAGTGCAAACGTACACGTTTTCGGCCGAAAACGCGTTTTCCGGCCAAAACGCACACCACGGCTCTTTCTGAGAAAAAGCAAGCACGGAGGACGAGAACCGCTTTTGCCCTGCGTAGCGTTCCGGGCAGCGGGTAGAACCAGGCAGAGAATTCCCGGCTAGCAGCTTCCCTGTGGCGGGGAAGTGCAAACGTACACGTTTTCGGCCGAAAACGCGTTTTCCGGCCAAAACGCACACCACGGCTCTTTCTGAGAAAAAGCAAGCACGGAGGACGAGAACCGCTTTTGCCCTGCGTAGCGTTCCGGGCAGCGGGTAGAACCAGGCAGAGAATTCCCGGCTAGCAGCTTCCCTGTGGCGGGGAAGTGCAAACGTACACGTTTTCGGCCGAAAACGCGTTTTCCGGCGAAAACGCACACCACGGCTCTTTCTGAGAAAAAGCAAGCACGGAGGACGAGAACCGCTTTTGCCCTGCGTAGCGTTCCGGGCAGCGGGTAGAACCAGGCAGAGAATTCCCGGCTAGCAGCTTCCCTGTGGCGGGGAAGTGCAAACGTACACGTTTTCGGCCGAAAACGCGTTTTCCGGCGAAAACGCACACCACGGCTCTTTCTGAGAAAAAGCAAGCACGGAGGACGAGAACCGCTTTTGCCCTGCGTAGCGTTCCGGGCAGCGGGTAGAACCAGGCAGAGAATTCCCGGCTAGCAGCTTCCCTGTGGCGGGGAAGTGCAAACGTACACGTTTTCGGCCGAAAACGCGTTTTCCGGCGAAAACGCACACCACGGCTCTTTCTGAGAAAAAGCAAGCACGGAGGACGAGAACCGCTTTTGCCCTGCGTAGCGTTCCGGGCAGCGGGTAGAACCAGGCAGAGAATTCCCGGCTAGCAGCTTCCCTGTGGCGGGGAAGTGCAAACGTACACGTTTTCGGCCGAAAACGCGTTTTCCGGCCAAAACGCACACCACGGCTCTTTCTGAGAAAAAGCAAGCACGGAGGACGAGAACCGCTTTTGCCCTGCGTAGCGTTCCGGGCAGCGGGTAGAACCAGGCAGAGAATTCCCGGCTAGCAGCTTCCCTGTGGCGGGGAAGTGCAAACGTACACGTTTTCGGCCGAAAACGCGTTTTCCGGCCAAAACGCACACCACGGCTCTTTCTGAGAAAAAGCAAGCACGGAGGACGAGAACCGCTTTTGCCCTGCGTAGCGTTCCGGGCAGCGGGTAGAACCAGGCAGAGAATTCCCGGCTAGCAGCTTCCCTGTGGCGGGGAAGTGCAAACGTACACGTTTTCGGCCGAAAACGCGTTTTCCGGCCAAAACGCACACCACGGCTCTTTCTGAGAAAAAGCAAGCACGGAGGACGAGAACCGCTTTTGCCCTGCGTAGCGTTCCGGGCAGCGGGTAGAACCAGGCAGAGAATTCCCGGCTAGCAGCTTCCCTGTGGCGGGGAAGTGCAAACGTACACGTTTTCGGCCGAAAACGCGTTTTCCGGCGAAAACGCACACCACGGCTCTTTCTGAGAAAAAGCAAGCACGGAGGACGAGAACCGCTTTTGCCCTGCGTAGCGTTCCGGGCAGCGGGTAGAACCAGGCAGAGAATTCCCGGCTAGCAGCTTCCCTGTGGCGGGGAAGTGCAAACGTACACGTTTTCGGCCGAAAACGCGTTTTCCGGCGAAAACGCACACCACGGCTCTTTCTGAGAAAAAGCAAGCACGGAGGACGAGAACCGCTTTTGCCCTGCGTAGCGTTCCGGGCAGCGGGTAGAACCAGGCAGAGAATTCCCGGCTAGCAGCTTCCCTGTGGCGGGGAAGTGCAAACGTACACGTTTTCGGCCGAAAACGCGTTTTCCGGCGAAAACGCACACCACGGCTCTTTCTGAGAAAAAGCAAGCACGGAGGACGAGAACCGCTTTTGCCCTGCGTAGCGTTCCGGGCAGCGGGTAGAACCAGGCAGAGAATTCCCGGCTAGCAGCTTCCCTGTGGCGGGGAAGTGCAAACGTACACGTTTTCGGCCGAAAACGCGTTTTCCGGCGAAAACGCACACCACGGCTCTTTCTGAGAAAAAGCAAGCACGGAGGACGAGAACCGCTTTTGCCCTGCGTAGCGTTCCGGGCAGCGGGTAGAACCAGGCAGAGAATTCCCGGCTAGCAGCTTCCCTGTGGCGGGGAAGTGCAAACGTACACGTTTTCGGCCGAAAACGCGTTTTCCGGCGAAAACGCACACCACGGCTCTTTCTGAGAAAAAGCAAGCACGGAGGACGAGAACCGCTTTTGCCCTGCGTAGCGTTCCGGGCAGCGGGTAGAACCAGGCAGAGAATTCCCGGCTAGCAGCTTCCCTGTGGCGGGGAAGTGCAAACGTACACGTTTTCGGCCGAAAACGCGTTTTCCGGCGAAAACGCACACCACGGCTCTTTCTGAGAAAAAGCAAGCACGGAGGACGAGAACCGCTTTTGCCCTGCGTAGCGTTCCGGGCAGCGGGTAGAACCAGGCAGAGAATTCCCGGCTAGCAGCTTCCCTGTGGCGGGGAAGTGCAAACGTACACGTTTTCGGCCGAAAACGCGTTTTCCGGCGAAAACGCACACCACGGCTCTTTCTGAGAAAAAGCAAGCACGGAGGACGAGAACCGCTTTTGCCCTGCGTAGCGTTCCGGGCAGCGGGTAGAACCAGGCAGAGAATTCCCGGCTAGCAGCTTCCCTGTGGCGGGGAAGTGCAAACGTACACGTTTTCGGCCGAAAACGCGTTTTCCGGCGAAAACGCACACCACGGCTCTTTCTGAGAAAAAGCAAGCACGGAGGACGAGAACCGCTTTTGCCCTGCGTAGCGTTCCGGGCAGCGGGTAGAACCAGGCAGAGAATTCCCGGCTAGCAGCTTCCCTGTGGCGGGGAAGTGCAAACGTACACGTTTTCGGCCGAAAACGCGTTTTCCGGCGAAAACGCACACCACGGCTCTTTCTGAGAAAAAGCAAGCACGGAGGACGAGAACCGCTTTTGCCCTGCGTAGCGTTCCGGGCAGCGGGTAGAACCAGGCAGAGAATTCCCGGCTAGCAGCTTCCCTGTGGCGGGGAAGTGCAAACGTACACGTTTTCGGCCGAAAACGCGTTTTCCGGCGAAAACGCACACCACGGCTCTTTCTGAGAAAAAGCAAGCACGGAGGACGAGAACCGCTTTTGCCCTGCGTAGCGTTCCGGGCAGCGGGTAGAACCAGGCAGAGAATTCCCGGCTAGCAGCTTCCCTGTGGCGGGGAAGTGCAAACGTACACGTTTTCGGCCGAAAACGCGTTTTCCGGCGAAAACGCACACCACGGCTCTTTCTGAGAAAAAGCAAGCACGGAGGACGAGAACCGCTTTTGCCCTGCGTAGCGTTCCGGGCAGCGGGTAGAACCAGGCAGAGAATTCCCGGCTAGCAGCTTCCCTGTGGCGGGGAAGTGCAAACGTACACGTTTTCGGCCGAAAACGCGTTTTCCGGCGAAAACGCACACCACGGCTCTTTCTGAGAAAAAGCAAGCACGGAGGACGAGAACCGCTTTTGCCCTGCGTAGCGTTCCGGGCAGCGGGTAGAACCAGGCAGAGAATTCCCGGCTAGCAGCTTCCCTGTGGCGGGGAAGTGCAAACGTACACGTTTTCGGCCGAAAACGCGTTTTCCGGCGAAAACGCACACCACGGCTCTTTCTGAGAAAAAGCAAGCACGGAGGACGAGAACCGCTTTTGCCCTGCGTAGCGTTCCGGGCAGCGGGTAGAACCAGGCAGAGAATTCCCGGCTAGCAGCTTCCCTGTGGCGGGGAAGTGCAAACGTACACGTTTTCGGCCGAAAACGCGTTTTCCGGCGAAAACGCACACCACGGCTCTTTCTGAGAAAAAGCAAGCACGGAGGACGAGAACCGCTTTTGCCCTGCGTAGCGTTCCGGGCAGCGGGTAGAACCAGGCAGAGAATTCCCGGCTAGCAGCTTCCCTGTGGCGGGGAAGTGCAAACGTACACGTTTTCGGCCGAAAACGCGTTTTCCGGCGAAAACGCACACCACGGCTCTTTCTGAGAAAAAGCAAGCACGGAGGACGAGAACCGCTTTTGCCCTGCGTAGCGTTCCGGGCAGCGGGTAGAACCAGGCAGAGAATTCCCGGCTAGCAGCTTCCCTGTGGCGGGGAAGTGCAAACGTACACGTTTTCGGCCGAAAACGCGTTTTCCGGCGAAAACGCACACCACGGCTCTTTCTGAGAAAAAGCAAGCACGGAGGACGAGAACCGCTTTTGCCCTGCGTAGCGTTCCGGGCAGCGGGTAGAACCAGGCAGAGAATTCCCGGCTAGCAGCTTCCCTGTGGCGGGGAAGTGCAAACGTACACGTTTTCGGCCGAAAACGCGTTTTCCGGCGAAAACGCACACCACGGCTCTTTCTGAGAAAAAGCAAGCACGGAGGACGAGAACCGCTTTTGCCCTGCGTAGCGTTCCGGGCAGCGGGTAGAACCAGGCAGAGAATTCCCGGCTAGCAGCTTCCCTGTGGCGGGGAAGTGCAAACGTACACGTTTTCGGCCGAAAACGCGTTTTCCGGCGAAAACGCACACCACGGCTCTTTCTGAGAAAAAGCAAGCACGGAGGACGAGAACCGCTTTTGCCCTGCGTAGCGTTCCGGGCAGCGGGTAGAACCAGGCAGAGAATTCCCGGCTAGCAGCTTCCCTGTGGCGGGGAAGTGCAAACGTACACGTTTTCGGCCGAAAACGCGTTTTCCGGCGAAAACGCACACCACGGCTCTTTCTGAGAAAAAGCAAGCACGGAGGACGAGAACCGCTTTTGCCCTGCGTAGCGTTCCGGGCAGCGGGTAGAACCAGGCAGAGAATTCCCGGCTAGCAGCTTCCCTGTGGCGGGGAAGTGCAAACGTACACGTTTTCGGCCGAAAACGCGTTTTCCGGCGAAAACGCACACCACGGCTCTTTCTGAGAAAAAGCAAGCACGGAGGACGAGAACCGCTTTTGCCCTGCGTAGCGTTCCGGGCAGCGGGTAGAACCAGGCAGAGAATTCCCGGCTAGCAGCTTCCCTGTGGCGGGGAAGTGCAAACGTACACGTTTTCGGCCGAAAACGCGTTTTCCGGCGAAAACGCACACCACGGCTCTTTCTGAGAAAAAGCAAGCACGGAGGACGAGAACCGCTTTTGCCCTGCGTAGCGTTCCGGGCAGCGGGTAGAACCAGGCAGAGAATTCCCGGCTAGCAGCTTCCCTGTGGCGGGGAAGTGCAAACGTACACGTTTTCGGCCGAAAACGCGTTTTCCGGCGAAAACGCACACCACGGCTCTTTCTGAGAAAAAGCAAGCACGGAGGACGAGAACCGCTTTTGCCCTGCGTAGCGTTCCGGGCAGCGGGTAGAACCAGGCAGAGAATTCCCGGCTAGCAGCTTCCCTGTGGCGGGGAAGTGCAAACGTACACGTTTTCGGCCGAAAACGCGTTTTCCGGCGAAAACGCACACCACGGCTCTTTCTGAGAAAAAGCAAGCACGGAGGACGAGAACCGCTTTTGCCCTGCGTAGCGTTCCGGGCAGCGGGTAGAACCAGGCAGAGAATTCCCGGCTAGCAGCTTCCCTGTGGCGGGGAAGTGCAAACGTACACGTTTTCGGCCGAAAACGCGTTTTCCGGCGAAAACGCACACCACGGCTCTTTCTGAGAAAAAGCAAGCACGGAGGACGAGAACCGCTTTTGCCCTGCGTAGCGTTCCGGGCAGCGGGTAGAACCAGGCAGAGAATTCCCGGCTAGCAGCTTCCCTGTGGCGGGGAAGTGCAAACGTACACGTTTTCGGCCGAAAACGCGTTTTCCGGCGAAAACGCACACCACGGCTCTTTCTGAGAAAAAGCAAGCACGGAGGACGAGAACCGCTTTTGCCCTGCGTAGCGTTCCGGGCAGCGGGTAGAACCAGGCAGAGAATTCCCGGCTAGCAGCTTCCCTGTGGCGGGGAAGTGCAAACGTACACGTTTTCGGCCGAAAACGCGTTTTCCGGCGAAAACGCACACCACGGCTCTTTCTGAGAAAAAGCAAGCACGGAGGACGAGAACCGCTTTTGCCCTGCGTAGCGTTCCGGGCAGCGGGTAGAACCAGGCAGAGAATTCCCGGCTAGCAGCTTCCCTGTGGCGGGGAAGTGCAAACGTACACGTTTTCGGCCGAAAACGCGTTTTCCGGCGAAAACGCACACCACGGCTCTTTCTGAGAAAAAGCAAGCACGGAGGACGAGAACCGCTTTTGCCCTGCGTAGCGTTCCGGGCAGCGGGTAGAACCAGGCAGAGAATTCCCGGCTAGCAGCTTCCCTGTGGCGGGGAAGTGCAAACGTACACGTTTTCGGCCGAAAACGCGTTTTCCGGCGAAAACGCACACCACGGCTCTTTCTGAGAAAAAGCAAGCACGGAGGACGAGAACCGCTTTTGCCCTGCGTAGCGTTCCGGGCAGCGGGTAGAACCAGGCAGAGAATTCCCGGCTAGCAGCTTCCCTGTGGCGGGGAAGTGCAAACGTACACGTTTTCGGCCGAAAACGCGTTTTCCGGCGAAAACGCACACCACGGCTCTTTCTGAGAAAAAGCAAGCACGGAGGACGAGAACCGCTTTTGCCCTGCGTAGCGTTCCGGGCAGCGGGTAGAACCAGGCAGAGAATTCCCGGCTAGCAGCTTCCCTGTGGCGGGGAAGTGCAAACGTACACGTTTTCGGCCGAAAACGCGTTTTCCGGCGAAAACGCACACCACGGCTCTTTCTGAGAAAAAGCAAGCACGGAGGACGAGAACCGCTTTTGCCCTGCGTAGCGTTCCGGGCAGCGGGTAGAACCAGGCAGAGAATTCCCGGCTAGCAGCTTCCCTGTGGCGGGGAAGTGCAAACGTACACGTTTTCGGCCGAAAACGCGTTTTCCGGCGAAAACGCACACCACGGCTCTTTCTGAGAAAAAGCAAGCACGGAGGACGAGAACCGCTTTTGCCCTGCGTAGCGTTCCGGGCAGCGGGTAGAACCAGGCAGAGAATTCCCGGCTAGCAGCTTCCCTGTGGCGGGGAAGTGCAAACGTACACGTTTTCGGCCGAAAACGCGTTTTCCGGCGAAAACGCACACCACGGCTCTTTCTGAGAAAAAGCAAGCACGGAGGACGAGAACCGCTTTTGCCCTGCGTAGCGTTCCGGGCAGCGGGTAGAACCAGGCAGAGAATTCCCGGCTAGCAGCTTCCCTGTGGCGGGGAAGTGCAAACGTACACGTTTTCGGCCGAAAACGCGTTTTCCGGCGAAAACGCACACCACGGCTCTTTCTGAGAAAAAGCAAGCACGGAGGACGAGAACCGCTTTTGCCCTGCGTAGCGTTCCGGGCAGCGGGTAGAACCAGGCAGAGAATTCCCGGCTAGCAGCTTCCCTGTGGCGGGGAAGTGCAAACGTACACGTTTTCGGCCGAAAACGCGTTTTCCGGCGAAAACGCACACCACGGCTCTTTCTGAGAAAAAGCAAGCACGGAGGACGAGAACCGCTTTTGCCCTGCGTAGCGTTCCGGGCAGCGGGTAGAACCAGGCAGAGAATTCCCGGCTAGCAGCTTCCCTGTGGCGGGGAAGTGCAAACGTACACGTTTTCGGCCGAAAACGCGTTTTCCGGCGAAAACGCACACCACGGCTCTTTCTGAGAAAAAGCAAGCACGGAGGACGAGAACCGCTTTTGCCCTGCGTAGCGTTCCGGGCAGCGGGTAGAACCAGGCAGAGAATTCCCGGCTAGCAGCTTCCCTGTGGCGGGGAAGTGCAAACGTACACGTTTTCGGCCGAAAACGCGTTTTCCGGCGAAAACGCACACCACGGCTCTTTCTGAGAAAAAGCAAGCACGGAGGACGAGAACCGCTTTTGCCCTGCGTAGCGTTCCGGGCAGCGGGTAGAACCAGGCAGAGAATTCCCGGCTAGCAGCTTCCCTGTGGCGGGGAAGTGCAAACGTACACGTTTTCGGCCGAAAACGCGTTTTCCGGCCAAAACGCACACCACGGCTCTTTCTGAGAAAAAGCAAGCACGGAGGACGAGAACCGCTTCTGCCCTGCGTAGCGTTCCGGGCAGCGGGTAGAACCAGGCAGAGAATTCCCGGCTAGCAGCTTCCCTGTGGCGGGGAAGTGCAAACGTACACGTTTTCGGCCGAAAACGCGTTTTCCGGCGAAAACGCACACCACGGCTCTTTCTGAGAAAAAGCAAGCACGGAGGACGAGAACCGCTTTTGCCCTGCGTAGCGTTCCGGGCAGCGGGTAGAACCAGGCAGAGAATTCCCGGCTAGCAGCTTCCCTGTGGCGGGGAAGTGCAAACGTACACGTTTTCGGCCGAAAACGCGTTTTCCGGCGAAAACGCACACCACGGCTCTTTCTGAGAAAAAGCAAGCACGGAGGACGAGAACCGCTTTTGCCCTGCGTAGCGTTCCGGGCAGCGGGTAGAACCAGGCAGAGAATTCCCGGCTAGCAGCTTCCCTGTGGCGGGGAAGTGCAAACGTACACGTTTTCGGCCGAAAACGCGTTTTCCGGCGAAAAAGCACACCACGGCTCTTTCTGAGAAAAAGCAAGCACGGAGGACGAGAACGGCTTTTGCCCTGCGTAGCGTTCCGGGCAGCGGGTAGAACCAGGCAGAGAATTCCCGGCTAGCAGCTTCCCTGTGGCGGGGAAGTGCAAACGTACACGTTTTCGGCCGAAAACGCATTTTCCGGCGAAAACGCACACCACGGCTCTTTCTGAGAAAAAGCAAGCACGGAGGACGAGAACCGCTTTTGCCCTGCGTAGCGTTCCGGGCAGCGGGTAGAACCAGGCAGAGAATTCCCGGCTAGCAGCTTCCCTGTGGCGGGGAAGTGCAAACGTACACGTTTTCGGCCGAAAACGCGTTTTCCGGCGAAAACGCACACCACGGCTCTTTCTGAGAAAAAGCAAGCACGGAGGACGAGAACCGCTTTTGCCCTGCGTAGCG